>NC_041382.1:220278733-220290639 GCF_002162155.2 Triticum dicoccoides
TGCGCTGTTCCACCGACCGCGCCTAAACAGGGGCGCGCCCCCGTCGAACCTCTTCGCCGTCGACAGCGAATGGATAAGGATGCCACACCCGCGCCTCCTCGGGTTCGCCTCCCCACTCGCCCGTGCCAGATCTCCCCCTCCCATCAGATCCACCTCACCTCTCCCCTCTCCTCACGCTCGATCCCGACCTCAGTCGCTTGAGCTCGTCGTCGCTGCTCGCCGTCGACGCGGCCACCGACCCTCCCTCACCTCGTCGACGTGCTCAACAGCCCCGCCGTCGTCCCCTACGCCTCCCGCCACCTCGGGCTGGAACTCGGAGCCCCTGCAGCGACCGCGGCGACCTCGTCTCCCTCCTCTGCTCCGTCGTCGCCATCGCCGGAATCCGCGCCGCCCCGAGCACATCGAGTCTTCCTCGGGCCCTCTCTGCAACGGCCGTGAGCCCCTGAACCTCTTCCTCCTCCCCTCCTAGCTCACCGCATCCCGTAGCTCGCTCCCCCGTCGCGCTCACCCTCCCGCCGCCGCGGTCGAGCTCTCCGTCGTGGCCACCACAAGCGTGGCTCGCGTCCGACCGCGTCGTCGTTCTCAGCACGTCTCCAGGGGCCCAACGCACCTATCCTTGTCCCCGGTTGTGCCTCTCCTGGCCGTAGCCGCCCACGCCCGAGCTCCGGCATCCGCCTCGGTGCTCGCCGCCGTTAACTTCGACGAACTCCGGCGACGCCACCGGTCCTAGTAGACGCAACATCAACTCCCCGTTCGAACGCAACCCCCCATGTAAATTTTCGTGGCCTGTAGCCAAATCCCGCGGCCTCCCGTGCGCCGCCGCCGCGTTTTCCCTCGCCGGCGTCGTTTGGGCACCATCTGCCGACATGGTTAGGCGGGCCCCACCCCTGGGTCACTGCCTGTGGGCCTGGGGCCCCAACTGGCCACGTTGACCAACGTCAACTGCGCTGATGTGGCAGCTACTGCCACTGACATGCGGGCCCGTGTTGTTTAAAACATTTTTGTAAATAAATAAAATGCTAATTAGTTCATTAATTAATTTAGTTCACTAAATAGTCACTGACTGCTGGGCCCCACCTGCTAATTAACCCATTTAGTTAGTCTAAACCCCCTGTTAGTGCCCCTAACAATGATAGGTGGGTCCCGATGGACCCACCTGTCTGGTTTGACTGGTCAACCGACCAGTTGACCCGCTGACATCACTCTGATGTCATGCTTGCGTCAGCATGCACTATTTTGGATAATGTTAGAATTAAATAATTAAATAAACTAGTAAAATGCCCGTGCGTTGCCATGGGCTATTAGAAACATTAATGGTTGCATCGGTAAACATAATACATGCCAAATTTTATATGTATAGAAAAAGATATAGCTAGTAATAGACTAAAAATAGTTGAAATCCACTTCAAACCAACGAATGTATGAATCACACATATAACATTCATCAGTTCTTCTCCGGCTGGAAATGGACCTTGATACGCTATTGCCGCCGCATTATATTGCTCCACGGAACCCATCAGTCTCCTTCTCGCTAGCGCCGAGGAACCCCATTTTTGCCTCATTCTCGTTGGCATCGAGGGACCGCATTTGGCCATTTCTGCCGCTACTTCCACCAACATCTTCTATAACATGTCCCCTACCGCCCCTGACATCTTCTCCGTGAGCGCCGTCATGAAGCCATGTCCACCATGTTTCACTTCACCTTACATTACGCCTCACGTATCACAAGTACTAATAACCAACTATGCATATTAGTAAAATACAGGAATGGATCTGTAGTACATCAATATCTACACAACAAATTTGTTTTGCCGAGCGACTTGTATGCTTGCCTTCCCAAAACCAATCTGACACATCCTGATCGAACCCTTTGGTCCATAGACAAATTATAGTAATTATGCTCTCAAAAGGAGAATTGACAGAGATAAAGAAAAAAAGTGAAATCCAATAGCAAAATTTTAAAACACACGTATCCTCATACAACTTCGGCATCAAATAAGCCAGCCAAACAACATAAATAATAACTCAAAGTTACCATTTTGAACCTAGCTTGTTTGAATTCCAAGTGTTTGGCCTTTATATAGTCCCTTGAGCCTTGTAAATCATTGCTGTTGGGAGACTGTACAACAACTCCACCATGAACAATTCAACATATTTACAAGCACCTATTCTTGTACGAAATTCTTATCAGAAGCTTATTGCAATGCTTTAGGTGTTGCCCAAAGGCCCACTATTTTAGTAGCATTCCGTTTACTCCTTTGCCAACGTGACCACTTTCTACCAGTTCACAGAGTTAGTGACGAGAATCTAGTGATTGCAGCCGATTTAAGCAATACTATGTGTAGGTCGTTGGCAGCCCACCACACCCGTTAGAGCTCACGGAGCCATTGTTGAGCTAGGACTGCAAAATACATGAAAGTTTACCAACTTAATTGGTTACCCTTGCGATATACATAGCTAAGTTTTGAACTATATAGATAGAGTGCTTAATCATAATTACTGCAAATCTGAAGGTGCACAATTCCAATTAAATTTGATGCATGGGAGATGACTTACCTTCTTCATGACCCTGGTAGTTTTCACTGAGCATTGCGATAATTGCAACACTCCAAATAAATTCAATGCCGAAGAGATGAGTTGCCTTCTTGGCAATGAACCCTCAATAGTGAATTTCTAAGGTCCCTGAATGAACATATGTGGAAGATATTCTACAGTTCTAGATATATGGCACAACCTCAGTTACAGAATGGTTAGTATACTTACAATCTAACTGAGAGGCCCCACATATGCAAATTCAGACCTCCGATAGGAAACACTGAATCTCAGCAGGAAAGATCAAATACATGCATCCCTGTTCGAGGTATTAATATGGGTAATTCTTAATTGATGCGCTAGATGGTATCTTCTCATCCAATTATAAAAGAACTCGTGATTATAAGAAAATCTTACTATATTCCATCAAAATATACAATCCTGTGAGGCTAAGATAACAGCAAGAGCATAAAATTCTACAAAAAAAAACAACTTGTCACGACATTTTAGAAATAGTTAATATTTTCTCACTGGAAATGTCTATTTGTGAGTTGTATACTTAACATGGAATATACTGATCTATTTGTTGAGTTCTTAGTTTCAGATGTTCGTATGCGACTTTATATTTGCTCTGGGTAAAGAATGAGCAGAATATCTTTTCTTGAATATAGCTTCTTATACCCATTTTGCTGGTTCATGATAACCTAATGGTGATCTCTTGTTCTAGCCCTTATTTCACTTGATTGAATAAACAAAAGCATCACATACAAAATCTTATGCAGGTTCTAACAAGAATGAAGTGAGATAGACTACTGATTCTACAATGTACAATATCTGGTTAAATGATATTTGGCCAAGTATTTTTTTCTGCTTCTATCATCTGTGAGCTCATTATTAAGTGTTAGAAAATAAGTTACTTTAAGTTGAATTGAAGTACTCAAATTAGAGCTAGTGCAGTATGCCACAAAGAAAATATCCACGGCGGAGTAACTCTAGAAGAAAATATCCACGGGCGTTATACACAATTTCTGATTCTAAAAGGGAAGGGAGAGGAGCAACTCTAGCAGCACAAGATCCACGGCGGATCGGGGAAGGAGGGGAGGGGATCCAACAGCGCGAGATTCATGGCGATTTGGGGAGGGAGAGGAGAAGCATGCGGGGAGGAGGGATGCGCACCGTGCAGCTCGTGGAGGAGACAGGGAGAGATGCAGGGAGCGGGAGGGGCTGGACCCGAGGAGTGACGCCCGGCGCGTCCATTGATCAGCAGCTTGGCCAGCGCCAACTGCTCCCTCCATCAACGCCGCCGTTGGGAGAGGGACGCGGCCGCAGCCGACGCGTTCATCGGCCATGGCGAGGCAGATGAGCCCGCGGGCGGGATTCGATTCGGCGGCCGGCTGCGTCCGAGGGAGACGAGAGCGGGTTAGGGATAGGGCATATGGCGTCACTCGAGTTTTTTCTGGAGGAGCGTGCGTGGAGGTGGGGAGGGACGAAATAAAACCAGACGAAAAAAACCGGACCAAAATGGTGGGACGAAAATAAGCCGTCAACGCAATCCTACCAACTCAGACATTAGGAGTAGAGATTTTCTTTAGGAAACAAATAATAGATTCTTTCCTACCTTAGCCAAATCAATGGATCTCTTTCATTAAGGCAATTTGCTTTAGCAAACAAATAATAGATTCTTTCCTACCTTAGCCAAATCAACGGATCTCTCCCATTAATGCAATTTGCTTTAGGAAACAAATAATAGATTCTTTCCTACCTTAGCCAAATCAACGGATCTCTTTCATTAAGGCAATTTGCTTTAGCAAACAAATAATAGATTCTTTCCTACCTTAGCCAAATCAACGGATCTCTCCCATTAATGCAATTTGCTTTAGGAAACAAATAATAGATTCTTTCCTACCTTAGCCAAATCAACGGATCTCTCCCCGGTTCGCTGGGCGCGTTTCGGTGGGTGGGCGTGTGGGTGGGGGTAATTTGATGGAAAAAAACCGGTTGAAAATAAACCGGTTGAAAGTGGGGGGGACTATTCAACCAATTCGTCCATTAGGAGTAGAGATAATGCAATTTGCTTTAGCAAACAAATAATAGATTCTTTCCTACCTTAGCCAAATCAACGGATCTCTCCCATTAATGCAATTTGCTTTAGGAAACAAATAATAGATTCTTTCCTACCTTAGCCAAATCAATGGATCTCTCTCATTAATGCAATTTTTCTTTAGGAAACAAATAATAGATTCTTTCCTACCTTAGCCAAATCAACGGATCTCTTCCATTAATGCAATTTGCTTTAGCAAACAAATAATAGATTCTTTCCTACCTTAGCCAAATCAACGGATCTCTCCCCGGTTCGCTGGGCGCGTTTCAGTGGGTGGGCGTGGGGGTGGGGGTAATTTGATGGAAAAAAATCATTTGAAAATAAACCGGTTGAAAGTGGGGGGGACTATTCAACCAATTCGTCCATTAGGAGTAGAGATTCTAAAAATGATTAAAACTTTAGAAAATCATATAAAATAAACCGTAGCTCAGATGAAAATACTTTCTATATGAAAGTTGCTCAGAACGACGAGACGAATCTGGATACGCAGTCCGTTCGTCCGCCACACACCCCTAACCTATCGAACTCGCAACTTTCCCCCTCCGGCTCCTCTGCCCGAAAACGCGAAACACCGGGAATACTTTCCCGGATGTTTCCCCCCTTAACCGGTACCACCTCATACCACGTTAGGGCACACCTAGCACCGCTCATTGTCACGTCACGCATCGTCGTGTTTATGTTTGCATTGTATTCATTGTTTCTTCCCCCTCTTATCTCCGGTAGACTACGAGACCGACGCTGATGCCACCGAGTACGACTACGTCACCGACGACCCCTCCTTGTCTGAGCAACCAGGCAAGCCCCCCCTTTGATCACCAGATATCGCCTACTCTTCTCTATACTGCTTGCATTAGAGTAGTGTAGCATGTTACTGCTTTCAGTTAATCCTATACTGCTGCATAGCCTGTCCTTGCTACTACTGTTGTTACCTTTACCTGCTATCCTACTGCTTAGTATAGGATGCTAGTGTTCCATCAGTGACCCTACACTCTTGTCCGTCTGCCATGCTATACTATTGGGCTGTCATCACTTCGGGAGGTGATCACGGGCATATACTGTATACTTTACACTATTACATTACCTGTGGTACTGTTCGGAGATGGGGGCTGAAAGGACAGGTGGCTCCATCCCGGTAGAGGTGGGCCTGGGTTCCCGATGGCCTCCGACTGTTACTTTGTGGCGGAGCGACAGGGCAGGTTGAGACCGCCTAGGATAGAGGTGGGCCTGGCCCTGTTCGGCGTTCGCGGATACTTAACACGCTTAACGAGATCTTGGTATTTGATCTGAGTTGGCTATGAGCCTATACGCACTAACCATCTACGCAGGAGTAGTTATGGGTATCCCGGCGTCGTGGTATCAGCCGAAGCCTTCGTGACGTCAGCGACTGAGCGGCGCGCGCCGGGTTGGACTGCGTTAACGCAACTTCCTTTGTAATGGAGGTTGCTAGGTCTGCTCACCGGCCGCGTACGCAACGTGCAGGTGTGCTAAGGGTGATGGGCCCAGACCCCTGTGCGCTTAGGTTTAGACCGGCGTGCTGACCTCTCTGTTGTGCCTAGGTGGGGCTGCGACGTGTTGATCTTCCGAGGCCGGGCATGACCCAGGAAAGTGTGTCCGGCCAAATGGGATCAAGCGTGTTGGGTAAGTTGGTGCACCCCTGCAGGGAAGTTAATCTATTCGAATAGCCGCGATCTTCGGTAACAGGACGACTTGGAGTTGTACCTTGACCTTATGACAACTAGAACCGGATGCTTAATAAAACACACCCTTCCAAGTGCCAGATACAACCGGTGGTCGCTCTCTCTCAGGGTTACGAGGAGGGGATCGCCGGGTAGGATTATGCTATGCGATGCTACTGGAGATGCTACCTGGAGATGCTACTTGGAGATGCTACTTGGAGATGCTACTTGGAGGACTTCAATCTACTCTCTTCTACTTGCTGCAAGTCGAAGGCTGCCAGAAGCGTAGTCTTCGATAGGACTAGCTATCCCCCTCTTATTCTGGCATTCTGCAGTTCAGTCCATCGATATGGCCTCCTTACACATATACCCATGCATATGTAGTGTAGTTCCTTGCTTGCGAGTACTTTGGATGAGTACTCACGGTTGCTTTCTCCCCACTTTTTTCCCCTTTCCTTTCTTTCTGGTTGTCGCAACCAGATGCTGTAGTCCAGGAGCCAGACGCCACCGTCGACGATGACCCCTACTACACCGGAGGTGCCTACTACTACGTGCAGCCCGCTGACGATGGCCAGGAGTAGCTAGGAAGATCCCAGGCAGGAGGCCTGCGCCTCTTTCGATCTGTATCCCAGTTTGTGCTAGCCTTCTTAAGGCAAACTTGTTTAACTTATGTCTGTACTCAGATATTGTTGCTTCCGCTGACTCGTCTATGATCGAGCACTTGTATTCGAGCCCTCGAGGCCCCTGGCTTGTATTATGATGCTTGTATGACTTACTTATGTTTTAGAGTTGTGTTGTGATATCTTACCGTGAGTCCCTGATCTTGATCGTACACATTTGCGTGCATGTTTAGTGTACGATTGAATCAGGGGCGTCACAAGTTGGTATCAGAGCCAACTGCCTGTAGGAATCCCCTTTCCAACTCCTTGGCCGAAGTTGAGTCTAGAAGCCGAAAACTGTTTTACTAACTTGGCTGTGCGGCCCCTGGGCCCACGTCGCCATTGGGTGGTATTAGGATCTTTTATTCCTTGTGCATACTCTGGGATTCTAATCTCTCTTCTATTCGGGTTAAATGATTTTGCTGAAACCTAACTCTAGGTTCTCGTTATCACTTCCTGCCGGAGAGCCCCTTCATTACAGATGATCGACCGCTTCAACAGAAGATTCTGACAATACTCTCCGATGTTTCCCCCGAGACAATTGTGCCCTTCGCCGTTGCAATTCCATACCATCGATAAATCCCTACGGAAAGCTACATACACTTGTCGTCCATAACTTCATTCCTAGTTGATCTTGTTATTACAAGATACCTCGAAAATTCTCTCTATTATTCCGAGAATACTTTGTACCTACTGCCTTGCCGTTCGTTATCCACATATACACCCCTATGGATAAATACTCGCACTTACCGAGTATCCGCCCATCCCTAGTTGTTTGTGTGTTTCACTAAGTTCTTCAAAATAATATCCGAAATTCCGAAAATCCTGAGTAGCCTATTGCTCTTGAAATTCTTGCTTGCTTGCATTATGGTTAATCCCATAAGTCTAGTAATCTTATTGGCATCCTTTGTCACTATCATTTTAAGTTCGTTGATTATATATGTGTGCGAATGCATACAATCATCAGTTGATTCTGATAACTTACCTTTCCGGCTCAGACGTCTTTCGAACATGAGCTGGTTCTCGGCCAATCAGATTGCCATCGATTGTACCCCTAAGCATACTCAACTTATCCATCCTTAATCAGAGCGTTTGCTTCTGATCCCTTGATTTGAAAATCATAATTCCTTTGTTAGTTAATCGTTAGATTATTCAGATGTTCTATAAACCGATGCATTTGCATTCTTTCTTCCTCTGGTTGGGTACCGATGCTCACATCAGCTCCGTTATGGACCGTTGGGTCCTTTCATGAATTATCATCCGACAGTGTCCTTCGTATCCAAAAATCTCGAGAAGTTCTGATACATAATACCATTGATAAATCTTATTCTCTGTTTTGGCCAACCATGCTCTGCTCTCGAGCTGGTGATGTTTACTATGAAGTTTGTGGTATATGTTCCTATGATGCCCCGATGGGTTGAACCAATGCCTTACCTAATCTATGTGGGCCCGAAAGATTTCATGGGCCATACTCTTCTGGTATTTTGCTAGATAAAATTTCAACATCACAACTTCTTCGAAAATGGGAAGTGAATGAGAGGTTATAGATTAGAGAAGTGGGAGTCGACCTTGAACTTTGTGTTCATGCCCATGGACACGATGTAGATCTTATCATGGAAGATTCTCTTAAATTAATTATCCCCTTGGTATAAGATCATCTTATATCTGGGATTTGATCTTTTGCAATCATGGTTCCGGCCATATTGTTCTTGTTTGATCCCGTTTCTCGGACAAGTTAAATTACTTGTCTTCTGCACATCATTTCACCTGTCAAGCTTCTATTCTACTCTACTTCGAGTATTACCCACTAGTATCTCAAGGATATCAACCCATTGCACTTCATCTTATGAATTTCTGACGAAGTAATACCTTTCCCCGTCATAGTCACTCCACGGGTTCTAGGTTGTCGTCAACCGAAAACACCGGGTTGTGAATCGAATCAACACTGAGATTTAGTACTCCCAATACTTTGTTGTTGAGAATTCTAATACTCCATCAAGTCATTCCTAGCCTGATCGGCTATATCGTTATCATGCTAAATTTTAACCATGCTACCTGGTCCTTATTCCCGGAGCACAACTTTCGACGATAGCTAAGCTTACGGCGATCATCCTCGGCATATCATTTCGCCTTGAACAACAATCTTTGATTTCAAGTTTGTATTGTACTAGTGGTTTCAATAACCTTTCGCTTCATCATTCCTTTGACTTGTTGTCATCGCCGATCAATTACACCTTCATGAAATCTCTCGACAATTGTGTCGGATCACCTTCAACACTTTGACTTCTTCCGAGATGTTAACGGTGTTCATGATGAGAAATACCCTCCTTGCCCTTGATGATTTTATTATCATCGACAACACCTTTGACTTCCTTTCATCGCGAGCTTGTCCACATTATGAATACAACCTGCTCTCCAGCTAATGTTGTGTTCTGCCTTGAAGTATTACTGTCTTTTCTATCAAGAATGTTGTGAGGATTGCTCCACCTCTTAAGAATTCTTGAAATGGTGATACTTCTCCCCATCACCTTCTTTCTTGGTCCCCGTGTTGTTTCTAACCGGAATACCGACAATTGAACTATGATGTGTGAATTCAAAAGTCCTAGCAACCCTATTGCTTTGAAGTGAGTGGTCAATAACTCCATTATAAGTCTTTTGGTTATTGAATCGCCATTCTAACATTGATCATGCTACCTAAGCCCATATTTCGGGTGCACCTTTCAACCAATGTTTAATTGTGTATGTTTCCCTCGAGCATACATCATTATATCATCATATCTGACAAATGTTATCTCCTTGTCCGCATAATTGTGGGAACCCATCTTTTTGTAAATCTCAATGAATTTTTGCTGAGTCCATCAGCCACCTCCTCATCCCCTCCTTGGTGTAATGATGAACTATTGTTTCAGGAACCCGCTCCCATAGTTCATTTCCCGAGAATCTTGCAATGTCATTTCATCGAATTTGTGTTGCACCTTTTCTTCTCGGACATCCCGAGTTTGAGGTATCATGACACCAACCGGATCCGAATCTCGGTCAGATATGATGGTTGGGACAACTTTCCAGGAGTTATGATGTTGGTCCTTTAATGACCCAGTAATATGATGTCCTGCCTAGCACCCCCCCCCCCGGCTGGAGGACCTATCATTATAGTTTCCTTTTTAACAAGGTTAACCATTCTTCCATGAGGAAATTATAAGACTTATTCTACAAGTTATTCCTGATGGATCCTTCGTGTTTCCAAAGTCTGATCTTCACCTGAAGACCATGTCAATGCTATCTCGAAGCATGTCAATGGTACTCCGATTTTCAACAGGAACATTTGAAGCACGATGCTAAATTTTATTTATCACTTATCCTAACACCGTTGCATGGGTAATATCATGAGATTCCTTCCCCCTTACCTAAATGGTTTTCTACTTTATATCCTGTCATGGATATCATGCTCTGCTTGTCATTGGGAAGGATATACCCCTGAAATATGTGTTTAAACACATTTTCCTTTCCATTGTTCTGTTTAATCCGATGATCATATTTTCCTTCCATTGTTGGTTTAACCTTTCTTGTGATCTATATGATCTGAGAAGTAATATTTTCCTGCTTATGTAAACACCTCGTTGTACAATTCTGTCAGTAAGACCCTGTTACTTTTGTTGATGACATTCCGGTAACCATCGATGGACGAGAACTTTGCCTACTGGTCCGCCTCGTTCAACGAGCAGGAAAATGGTTCTCTTCGTCCCTCGCCCTTGGTACCGACATTGTTGCCGACATAACTGACATGCTACTCTCTGACATGCCTTGCTATCGTGATCGTACAAGATGTCAGCCCCCTTTCTACTTTTAACCCACATGATGGGCCCATAACCCACAGGTCCCAGGAACGAAACCCGACTCTCCTGTACAACCTGTTGTCAAAGTTATTCCTCGTGCTTGACTTTGTATGTAATTCACGGGCCACTTGCCTGTTGATCTATTCTGGTATCGGACACAATACTTATTCCCGTTGCTCAGAACCCCTTTCGCACTCTGCTTCAGGCAATGAACGATTGCCTATCCGCTTGAAACTTCTTATTGCACCGTCTTACTTTGCTCTCGATATGTGTAATTTGTTCAACTCGAGAGATACTCATATGTTCATTCTTGGGATACCCCCAGATGAATTTCCCTTATAACATCCTATCATTGTAGAGCTGCCCCTTACCTATTCATAAGTACGATGGAGTTCCCCGAAGAAAGGACGACAACTTCATCATGATGCCTTGCAATGAAGAATTGAAGACATCAACGAAAGGGATTAACTTCTTCGAGAAGATCCATTAGAATATCGTAACCAGAGCTTCCCCCCTTAATCCCCTCTTAAATCTCGGGACGAGATTTCTTGTAGTGGAGGAGAATTGTGACGCCCAGATAGTTAAGCTACAGTAATCCCACGTTAATGATGCCACGTCACCACGGTTATTGTTTCTAATCTCGCGTTAGTTCGAAACTGATTATAATTCAAAATTCAAAATCAAGCAAACAATAAAAGTTTTCAAATATTAAAACTAAAATGTTTAATAAATAGTAGATAAATCAGAGACTATGATAAAATTGTAAACAATATTATTGAAATTTAATAAGTGACTTAAACAACCTCAAACAGTGGCTGAAAACATTATTTAATAACCTTTTTATTAATACAAAATAAATGTGAAATGATAATTAACCCAAACTAGTTTTTGGTGGTAGGATTTATAGTGCCGTGATTTGTGGGCCAGCTCTCATATTTCACAACACTCATTTGGTGCCCAAACAATTAGCCAAAACAGAAGAAAATAAGAAAAGTAAAACAAAACAAAACTAACAAAAAAAAGGAAAGGACCCCCCCACTGGGCCAACCGGCCCAGCTGGCAGCCAGCCCAGCCGACTGACCACCGTCGCAAGCCCACTCCCCCC
>NC_041382.1:220290981-220302697 GCF_002162155.2 Triticum dicoccoides
CGACGGCGGATGGATAAGGATGCCACACCCGCGCCTCCTCGGGTTCGCCTCCCCACTCGCCCCTGCCAGATCTCCCCCTCCCATCAGATCCACCTCACCTCTCCCCTCTCCTCACGCTCGATCCCGACCTCAGTCGCTTGAGCTCGTCGTCGCTGCTCGCCGTCGACGCGGCCACCGACCCTCCCTCACCTCGTCGACGTGCTCAACAGCCCCGCCGTCGTCCCCTACGCCTCCCGCCACCTCGGGCTGGAACTCGGAGCCCCTGCAGCGACCGCGGCGACCTCGTCTCCCTCCTCTGCTCCGTCATCGCCATCGCCGGAATCTGCGCCGCCCCGAGCACATCGAGTCTTCCTCGGGCCCTCTCTGCAACGGCCGTGAGCCCCTGAACCTCTTCCTCCTCCCCTCCTAGCTCACCACATCCCGTAGCTCGCTCCCCCGTCGCGCTCACCCTCCCGCCGCCGCGGTCGAGCTCTCCGTCGCGGCCACCGCAAGCGTGGCTCGCGTCCAACCGCGTCGTCGTTCTCAGCACGTCTCCAGGGGCCCAACGCACCTATCCCTGTCCCCGGTTGTGCCTCTCCTGTCGTAGCCGCCCACGCCCGAGCTCCGGCATCCGCCTCGGTGCTCGCCGCCGTTAACTTCGACGAACTCCAGCGACGCCACCGGTCCTAGTAGATGCAGCATCGACTCCCCGTTCGAACGCAACCCCCCATGTAAATTTTCGTGGCCTGTAGCCAAATCCCGCGGCCTTCCGTGCGCCGCCGCTGCGTTTTCCCTCGCCGGCGTCGTTCGGGCACCGTCTGTCGACGTGGTTAGGCGGGCCCCACCCCTGGGTCACTGCCTGTGGGCCTAGGGCCCCAACTGGCCACGTTGACCGACATCAACTGCGCTGATGTGGCAGCTACTGCCACTAACATGCGGGCCCGTGTTGTTTAAAACATTTTTGTAAATAAATAAAATGCTAATTAGTTCATTAATTAATTTAGTTCACTAAATAGTCACTGACTGCTGGGCCCCACCTGCTAATTAAACCATTTAGTTAGTCTAAACCCCCTGTTAGTGCCCCTGACAATGACAGGTGGGTCCCGATGGACCCACCTGTCTGGTTTGACTGGTCAACCGACCAGTTGACCCGCTGACATCACTCTGATGTCATGCTTGCGTCATCATGCACTATTCTGGATAATGTTAGAATTAAATAATTAAATAAATTCTAAAAATGATTAAAACTTTAGAAAATCATATAAAATAAACCGTAGCTCAGATGAAAATACTTTCTATATGAAAGTTGCTCAGAACGACGAGACAAATCCGGATACGCAGTCCGTTCGTTCGCCACACACCCCTAACCTATCGAAGTCGCAACTTTCCCCCTCCGGCTCCTTTGCCCGAAAACGCGAAACATCGGGAATACTTTCCCGGATGTTTCCCCCCTTAACCGGTACCACCTCATACCACGTTAGGGCACACCTAGCACCGCTCATTGTCACGTCACGCATCGTCGTGTTTATGTTTGCATTGTATTCATTGTTTCTTCCCCCTCTTATCTCCGGTAGACTACGAGACCGACGCTGATGCCACCGAGTACGACTACGTCACCGACGACCCCTCCTTGTCTGAGCAACTGGGCAAGCCCCCCCTTTGATCACCAGATATCGCCTACTCTTCTCTATACTGCTTGCATTAGAGTAGTGTAGCATGTTACTGCTTTCAGTTAATCCTATACTGCTGCATAGCCTGTCCTTGCTACTACTGTTGTTACCTTTTCCTGCTATCCTACTGCTTAGTATAGGATGCTAGTGTTCCATCAGTGACCCTACACTCTTGTCCGTCTGCCATGCTATACTATTGGGCTGTGATCACTTCGGGAGGTGATCACGGGCATATACTGTATACTTTACACTATTACATTACCTGTGGTACTGTTCGGAGATGGGGGCTGAAAGGACAGGTGGCTCCATCCCGGTAGAGGTGGGTCTGGGTTCCCGACGGCCTCCGACTGTTACTTTGTGGCGGAGCGACAGGGCAGGTTGAGACCGCCTAGGAGAGAGGTGGGCCTGGCCCTGTTCGGCGTTCGCGGATACTTAACACGCTTAACGAGATCTTGGTATTTGATCTGAGTTGGCTACGAGCCTATACGCACTAACCATCTACGCGGGAGTAGTTATGGGTATCCCGGCGTCGTGGTATCCGCCGAAGCCTTCGTGACGTCAGCGACTGAGCGGCGCGCGCCGGGTTGGACTGCGTTAACGCAACTTCCTTTGTAATGGAGGTTGCTAGGTCTGCTCACCGGCCGCGTACGCAACGTGCAGGTGTGCTAAGGGCGATGGGCCCAGACCCCTGTGCGCTTAGGTTTAGACCGGCGTGCTGACCTCTCTGTTGTGCCTAGGTGGGGCTGCGACGTGTTGATCTTCCGAGGCCGGGCATGACCCAGGAAAGTGTGTCCGGCCAAATGGGATCAAGCGTGTTGGGTAAGTTGGTGCACCCCTGCAGGGAAGTTAATCTATTCGAATAGCCGTGATCTTCGGTAACAGGACGACTTGGAGTTGTACCTTGACCTTATGACAACTAGAACCGGATGCTTAATAAAACACACCCTTCCAAGTGCCAGATACAACCGGTGGTCGCTCTCTCTCAGGGTTACGAGGAGGGGATCGCCGGGTAGGATTATGCTATGCGATGCTACTGGAGATGCTACCTGGAGATGCTACTTGGAGATGCTACTTGGAGATGCTACTTGGAGGACTTCAATCTACTCTCTTCTACTTGCTGCAAGTCGAAGGCTGCCAGAAGCGTAGTCTTTGATAGGACTAGCTATCCCCCTCTTATTCTGGCATTCTGCAGTTCAGTCCACCGATATGGCCTCCTTACACATATACCCATGCATATGTAGTGTAGTTCCTTGCTTGCGAGTACTTTGGATGAGTACTCACGGTTGCTTTCTCCCCACTTTTTCCCCTTTCCTTTCTTTCTGGTTGTCGCAACCAGATGCTGGAGTCCAGGAGCCAGACGCCACCGTCGACGACGACCCCTACTACACCGGAGGTGCCTACTACTACGTGCAGCCCGCTGACGACGGCCAGGAGTAGTTAGGAGGATCCCAGGCAGGAGGCCTGCGCCTCTTTCGATCTGTATCCCAGTTTGTGCTAGCCTTCTTAAGGCAAACTTGTTTAACTTATGTCTGTACTCAGATATTGTTGCTTCCGCTGACTCGTCTATGATCGAGCACTTGTATTTGAGCCCTCGAGGCCCCTGGCTTGTATTATGATGCTTGTATGACTTACTTATGTTTTAGAGTTGTGTTGTGATATCTTCCCGTGAGTCCCTGATCTTGATCGTACACATTTGCATGCATGTTTAGTGTACGATTGAATCGGGGGCGTCACATTTGTATTGAGATCCAAAGAGAGAGAAGAAGCCATATAGCTAATAACTATGGACCCGAAGGTCTGTGGTAAACTACTCACACATTATCGGAGAGGCTATGGTGTTGATGTAGAAGCCCTCCGTGATTGATTCCCCCTCCGGCGGAGCATCGGAAAAGGCCACAAGATGGGATCTCATGGGTACAGAAGGTTGCGGCAGTGGAAATAGGGTTTCGTGGTGCTCCTGGATGTTTTCAGGGTATATGGGTATATATAGGAGGAAGAAGTAGGTCGGTGGAGCTGCGAGGGGCCCACGAGGGTGGGGGGCGCGCCTACCCCCCTGGGCGCGCCCTCCTGCCTCGTGGCCTCCTTGCTTCTTTCTTGACGTCCACTCCAAGTCTCCGCGTCACGTTTGTTCCAAAAATAACTCTCCCGAAGGTTTCATTCCGTTTGATATTCCTTTTTTGCGAAACACTGAAATAGGCAAAAAAATAGCAATTTGCACTAGGCCTTTGGTTAGTAGGTTAGTCCCAAAAATAATATAAAAGGTATATTAAATCCCAGTAAACATCCAAAACAGATAATATAATAGCATGGAACAATAAAAAAATTATAGATACGTTGGAGACGTATCAAGCGTCCCCAACCTTAATTCCTGCTCGTCCTCGAGTAGGTAAATGATAAAAACAAAATTTTTGATGTGGAATGCTACCTAGCATAATTCTCAATGTAATTTTCTTTATTGTGGCATGAATGTTCAGATTCAAAAGATTCAAGACAAAAGTTTAATATTGACATAAAAATAATAATACTTCAAGCATACTAACAAAGCAATCATGTCTTCTCAAAATAACATGGCCAAAGAAAGTTATCCCTACAAAATCATATAGTTTGGCTATGCTCCATCTTCATCACACAAAGTATTTAATCATGCACAACCCCGATGACAAGCCAATCAATTGTTTCATACTTTTGATGTTCTCAAACTTTTTCAATCTTCACGCAATACATGAGTGTGAGCCATGTATATAGCACCATGGGTGGAATAGAATGGTGGTTGTGGAGAAGACAAAAAGGAGAAGATAGTCTCACAGCAACTAGGCGTATCAATGGGCTATGGACATGCCCATCAATAGATATCAATGTGAGTGAGTAGGGATTGTCATGCAATAGATGCACTAGAGCTATAAGTGTATGAAAGCTCAACAAAAGAAACTAAGTGGGTGTGCATCCAACTCGCTTGCTCACGAAGACCTAGGGCATTTTGAGGAAGCCCATCATTGGAATATACAAGCCAAGTTCTATAATGTAAAGTTCCCACTAGTATATGAAAGTGACAACATAGGAGACTCCCTATCATGAAGACCATGGTGCTACTTTGAAGCACAAGTGTGGTAAAAGGATAGTAACATTGTCCCTTCTCTCTTTTTCTCTCATTTTTTTATTTGGGCCTTTTCCTCTTCTTATTTTTATGGCCTCTTGTTTTTTCTTTTCATCCGGAGTCTCATCCCGACTTGTGGGGGAATCATAGTCTCCATCATCATTTCGTCACTTGGGACAATGCTCTAATAGTGATGATCATCACACTTTTATTTACTTACAACTCAAAAATTACAACTCGATACTAGAACAACATATGACTCTACGTGAATGCCTCCGGCGGTGTACCTGGATATGTAATGAATCAAGAGTGACATGTATTAAAGAATTATAAAGGTGGCTTTGCCACAAATACGATGTCAACTACATGATCATGCAAAGCAATATGACAATGATGAAACGTGTCATAACAAACGGAACGATGGAAAGTTGCATGGCAATATATATCCAAATGGCTATGGAAATGCCATAATAGGTAGGTATGGTGGATGTTTTGAGGAAGGTATATGGTGTTTGTATGGTATCAGTGAAAGTTGCGTGGTACTAGAGAGGCTAGCAATGGTGGAAGGGTGAGAGTGCGTATAATCCATGGACTCAACATTAGTCATAAAGAACTCACATACTTATTGCAAAAATGTATTAGTTATCGAAACAAAGTACTACGTGCATGCTCCTAGGGGGATAGATTGGTAGGAAAATACCATCGCTCATCCCCGACCGCCACTCATAAGGAAGACAATCAATAAATAAATCATGCTCCGGCTTCATCACATAACGGGTCACCATACGTGCATGCTACGGGAATCACAAACTTTAGAACAAGTATTTATCAAATTCACAACTAGTCAACTAGCATGACTCTAATATCACTATCTTCATATCTCAAAACAATCATCAAGTATCAAACTTCTCATAGTATTCAATGCACTTTTTATGAAAGTTTTTATTATACCCATCTTGGATGCGTATCATATTAGGACTAATTTTATAGCCAAAGAAAATTACCATGATGTTCTAAAAGACTCTCAAAATAATATAAGTGAAGCATGAGAGATCAATAATTTCTATAAAATAAAACAACCACCATGCTCTTAAAGATATAAGTGAAGCGCTAGAGCAAAATTATCTAGCTCAAAAGATATAAGTGAAGCACATAGAGTATTCTAATAAGTTCCGATTTATGTGTGTCTCTCCAAAAGGTGTGTACAGCAAGGATGATTGTGGTAAACTAAAAACCAAAACTCAAATCATACAAGACGCTCCAAGTAAAACACACATCATGTGGTGAATAAAAATATAGCCTCAAGTAAAGTTACCGATGGACGAAGACGAAAGAGGGATGCCTTTTGGGGCATACCCAAGCTTAGGCTTTTGGTTGTCCTTGAATTTTATCTTGGGGTTCCTTGGGCATCCCCAAGCTTAGGCTCTTGCCGCTCCTTATTTCAAAATCCATCAAATCTTTACCCAAAACTTGAAAACTTCATAACACAAAACTCAACAGAAAATCTCATGAGCTCCGTTAGTATAAGAAAACAAACCACCACTTCAAGGTACTGTAATGAACTCATTCTTTATTTATATTGGTGTTAAACCTACTGTATTCCAACTTCTCTATGGTTCATACCCCCCGATACTAGTCATAGATTCATCGAAATAAGCAAACAACACACGAAAAACAGAATCTGTCAAAAACAGAACAATCTGTAGTAATCTGTAGGTTTCGGATACTTATATAACCCCCAAAATTCTGAAATAAATTTGTGGACGTGAGTAATTTGTCTAGTAATCATCTGCAAAAATAATCAACCTAATCTCACCCTCCAGTAAAAAATTGCAGCAAATCTTGTGAGTGCTAAAGTTTCTGTTTTTTACAGCAAGATCGCAAAGACTTCCCCCAAGTCTTCCCAGAAGTTCTACTTGGCACAAACACTAATTAAAAACATAAAACCGCATCTAAACGGAATATAGATGAATTATTTATTACTAAACAGGAACAAAAACAAGAAACAAAAATAAAATTGGGTTGCCTCCCAACAAGCGCTATCGTTTAACGCCCCTAGCTAGGCATAAAAACAATAATAGATCTAGGTATTGTCATCTTCGGTATGCAATCCATAAGTGGCTCTTATAATAGATTCATAAGGTAATTTAATTTTCTTCCTAGGAAAGTGTTCCATGCCTTTCCTTAACGGAAATTTGAATCTAATATTTACTTCTTTCATATCAATAATTGCACCAATCGTTCTAAGGAAAGGTCTGCCAAGAATAATAGGACAAGTGGGATTGCAATCTATATCAAGAACAATGAAATCTACAGGCACATAATTCCTATTTGCAACAATGAGAACATCATTAATCCTTCCCATAGGTTTCTTAATGGTGGAATCCACAAGATGCAAATTTAAAGAACAATCATCAAATTCACGGAAACCTAACATATCACACAAAGTTTTGGGAATTGTGGAAACACTAGCACCCAAATCACATAAAGCATATCATTCATGATCTTTAATCTTAATTTTAATAGTTGGTTCCCATTCATCATAAAGTTTTCTAGGGATAGAAACTTCTAATTCAAGCTTTTTTCATAGGATTGCATCAAGGCATCAATGATATGTTTGGTAAAAGCTTTATTTTGATCATAAGCATGAGGAGAATTTAGCATGGATTGCAACAAGGAAATACAATCTATGAAAGAGCAATTATCAGAATTAAATTCCTTGATATCCAAAATAGTGGGTTCATTGCTATGTAAAGTTTTGACCTCTTCAATCCCACTTTTACCAATTTTTGCATCAAGATCTAAAAACTCCGAATCATTAGGACGCCTTTTAACTAAAGTTGACTCATCTCCAGTCCCATCATTATCAAGATCCATATTGCAAAACAAAGATTTAATAGGAGACACATCAATCACTTTCAGATCTTCATCCTTATTACCGTCTAACTCTTCCGGTTTGGCGGCCATCTTATTAACTAAGGTGGCCTGCTTATCCAAAATTTGGGCTATTAATTTTTCAAGATGAGCAAACTGAGATTTCAAACCATAAAATTCCTTAGACATATCATCGAGCTCTTTATTCACATACTCCATAAAACCTTTTTGCTCTTTAAGCTCATTTCTGAAGAAATTATTATGCTCAAATTGCAAGGACATAAAACTTATAATGTTGTTTCCAATTTCTTCCAACCTTCTATGGTGAAGATCAATACCTTTTGGCAGAGTCATCGTAACAACCAATCCAAAACACAAGCACACAAGAAGCAAGCAAAAAAAGAGACGAACGGAAAAGAGGCGAGCGGAAAAGAGGGCGAATAAAACGGCAAGGGTGAAGTGGGGGAGAGGAAAACGAGAGGCAAATGGCAAATAATGTAATGCGAGGGATAAGAGTTTGTGATGGGTACTTGGTATGTCTTGACTTGTGCGTAGATCTCCCCGACAACGGCGCCAGAAATCCTTCTTGCTACCTCTTGAGCATGCATTGGTTTTCCCTTGAAGAGGAAAGGCTGATGCAGCAAAGTAGCGTAAGTATTTCCCTCAGTTTTTGAGAACCAAGGTATCAATCCAGTAGGAGATTACACGCAAGTTCCTCGTACCTGCACAAGAAAATAAGAACCTCGCAACCAACGCGATAAAGGGGTTGCCAATCCCTTCACGGTCACTTACGAAAGTGAGATATGATAGAGGTAATAAGATAAATATTTTTGGTATTTTTATGGTATAGATTGGAAACTAAAGATTGCAAAATAAACAGCAATAGAAATAGCAAATTGACGGGAGAATAATATAATGGAAATAGACCCGGGGGCCATAGGTTTCACTAGTGGCTTCTCTCAAGATAGCAAATTCTACGGTGGATGAACAAATTACCGTCGAGCAATTGATAGAAAAACGCATAGTTATGAGAATATCTAGGCATGATCATGTATATAGGCATCACATCCGCGACAAGTAGACCGAAACGATTCTGCATCTACTACTATTACCCCACACATCGACCGCTATCCATCATGCATCTAGAGTATTAAGTTCATATAAGAACAGAGTAATGCATTAGGCAAGATGACATGATGTAGAGGGATAAACTCAAGCAATATGATATAAACCCCATCTTTTTATCCTCGATGGCAATAATACAATACGTGCCTTGCTGCCCCTGCTGTCACTGGGAAAGGACACCACAAGATTGAACCCAAAGCTAAGCACTTCTCCCATTGCAAGAAAGATAATTCTAGTGGGCCAAACCAAACTGATAATTCGAAAAGACTTGCAAAGATATTAAATCATGCATAAAAGAATTCAGAGAAGAACCAAATATTGTTCATAGATAATCTTGATCAACGACCCACAATTCATCGGATCTCGACAAACACACCGCAAAAAGAATTACATCGAATAGATCTCCAAGAGAATCAAGGATAACTTTGTATTGAGATCCAAAGAGAGAGAAGAAGCCATCTAGCTAATAACTATGGACCCGAAGGTCTGTGGTAAACTACTCACACGTCATCGAAGAGGCTATGGTGTTGATATAGAAGCCCTCCGTGATCGATTCCCCCTCCGGTGGAGCGCCGAAAAAGGCCCAAAGATGGGATCTCACAGGTACAGAAGGTTGCGGCGGTGGAAATAGGGTTTCGTGGTGCTCCTGGATGTTTTCAGGGTATATGGGTATATTTAGGAGGAAGAAGTAGGTCGGTGGAGCTGCGAGGGGCCCACGAGGGTGGGGGCGCGCCTACCCCCCTGGGCGTGCTCTCCTGCCTCATGGCCTCCTCGCTTCTTTCTTGACGTCCACTCCAAGTCTCCTAGATCACGCTTGTTCCAAAAATAACTCTCCCGAAGGTTTCATTCTGTTTGGATTCCATTTGATATTCCTTTTCTGCGAAACACTGAAATAGGCAAAAAAAATAGCAATTTGCACTGGGCCTTTGGTTAGTAGGTTAGTCCCAAAAATAATATAAAAAGTATATTAAAGCCCATTAAAGATCCAAAACAGATAATATAATAGCATGGAACAATAAAAAATTATAGATACATTGGAGACGTATCACCTATCAAAGACTAGCATCTTCAAGTAGCTCCAAGCATCTTGCGGCATGTAGAAGGGTAAAGAATAACAGTTTATATTTAACAAACATGTTGTAGTAATAACGCCCAGAGATCCTTCCTCGAATCCCTGCGAGAAAGCAATCTCGGAGCCACATATCCATCACATGTCTCAAGTATCCATTTCTAGTTATATAAGATCATGATACAAGTCTGAATGTCCATTACTGTGGACACGCTATTCGAATATATATCTTCCCTGCAGGGGTGCACCATGTTACCCAACACGCTCAATCACTCTGGTCGGACACACCTTGCTGGGGTCAATGCCCGGCCTTGGAAGATCAACACGTCGCAACCCTACCTAGGCTCAGCAGAGAGGTCCCCGCCGGTCTACATCCTAAGCACTCCGGGGTCTTGGGTCCATCGCCCGTTGCACTCCGGGTCGTTGTGTGCAGGGTGGATACCAGCACCGCTTCAGATGGCCAGCACGATCCGACCATGCCACAATGTTGAATTGGACGTCTGACAAAGCTTCGGCTGATACTGCGATGTCGAGGCCTATATCTATTCTCACGTGGTGGTTAGTGCGTAAAGGCCAGAGGCCAACTCAGAACAAATACCCAAACCTGTTAGTGCATTGGGGGCTCGCAGAGACGAGTAGAGACTCATGATAATGTGACCCCGTCACCCTGCCTCGTGGACTTACGGCAAGGGCCCAGAATGCCCGGCCGTGCCACATTGAAAACTCGTGGGTGCTCAACGGGCCCGCCCGACTTTCACATCAACTCGCGGGTACCCCTCAGGGCCGACTCGACTTCAACAATGGTCTCAAGTAAAGTCAAGGTAACCGTGTGTCCAAACATCAAGAGGAAAACCCGAGCAATCACCTTCGGTGAATTCCACTTGATGTAATCATCAAGGTGAACGTAAGAGGAACCACCCTTGAGGTTCACACTTGAGAGGTTGCACGACAGAGCCGTATCGGGAATGGTGAAGGAGGAACCACCCTCGTGGACCATGACTGAATAGCTACACTACAAAGTTGTCATCGGGAGTGCGTTGTGAGGTCTCACCCTCGGCACTCGATAGTAGCTCTGCAGAGTCGAGCAACAAAAGGGCCGTGATGTGATGTGAGGTGTTGGGCTCTAGTCGTCGATCACGTTGATCGAGTCGTCGATGCTTAAGCAGGGGCAAGAATGTGACGCCCGGATAATTAGGCTACAGTAATCCCCCCCCCCCCGTTAATGATGCCACGTCACCATTATTACTGTTGCTAATCTCTCGTTAATTCAAAAAAACCGATTCAAATTCAAATTCAAAATCAAGTAAACAATAAAAGTTTTCAAATTTAAAACTAAAATGTTCGGAGTGAACAAAATAATGCACGGGTAATTATTGTGGAGAAACCACAATTTTATAATATGTTTAAAGGCTCTAGAGTAATTAAAACAGCAGCTGTGACAATTAATTAAATGCCTTTTATAATTAAGAATAATGCAAACTATTTTTATTAGGTGTCAAACTTTTTGGGGCAGTAGAATAAATTATAACATTAATTTAGGAGTTGTATTTATCTTTTATAAAACAGAAGTTAAAAGAATAAAATAGAAAAGAAAATAGATAAAGAAAATAAATAAAACAAAACAGAAAAACTAAAACCTAAATCTATCAAAAAAAATGGAAGAAGAGAAACCCCCACTCGATGGGCCAACCGGCCCAGCTGGCCACCAGGCCGGCCCAGACCCAGGCCAATAACCCCTCCAGGGGGGGCACCGAAACCCTAACCCCCCTCCCCACGTCGCCACTCCCCCCCTCCCGATCCGATCTGGATCGGGATCGATCCCGCGCTCCCGACGCCTCCCATCGCCACACCCACCGCGCCTCCATCCTCCTCCGCGACGCCACCTCGCCGGCCCAGCACCTCCCG
>NC_041382.1:220303127-220304184 GCF_002162155.2 Triticum dicoccoides
TCGGCCTCGGCTCCGCCCTGGCCCCGCCGTGCCGCTGCTCCGGCCACGGTCGCCGTGCGCCCGCGCCGCAGCCCTGGGGGCTTCGCCCTGCGCCCAAAACCGCCCGATCGGGCGCACCCGATCCGTTAGCCCCCTATGGGCCTATGACAAGTGGGGCCTCAAGCCCCCAAAACAAAAAAAGGAGATAAAATATATATATATATATATTAATAATAATAAAAATATAATTAAATTAAAATAATTAATTAATTAATTATGTTTAATAAACCTAATTAAATAACTAACCTAACTAATCTGTTAATTAATCTAATTAACATGGTTAATTAGTTAACACACAATGATAGTGGGACCCACATGTCAGTTTGACTAGGTCAACTGACTAGTTGACTGCTGACATCACCCTGACATAATGCTGATGTCATAATTCCATTTTCGGGTTAAATTAAATAATTAATTAAATTCTAGAAATTAATAAAATATTTAGAAAATCATATCTTTTAATCCGTAACTCGGATTAAAATATTTTCAACATGAAAGTTGCTCAGAACGACAAGACGAATCCGGATACACAGTCCGTTCGTCCGCCACACACCCCTAACCTATCGAACTCGCAACTTTCCCCCTCCGGCTCCTCTGCCCGAAAACACGAAACACCGGGAATACTTTCCCGGATGTTTTCCCCCCTTCACCGGTATCACCTACTACCGCGTTAGGGCACACCGAACACCGCGTATTGCCTTGTTATATTTTGTGATGCTTTGTTTGCTCTGTATTCATTATTTCTTCCCCCTCTTCTCTCCGGTAGACTACGAGACCGACGCTGCTGCTGACCAGTTCGACTACGGAGTTGACGACCCCTCTCTCTTGCCAGAGCAACCAGGCAAGCCCCCCCCCTTGATCACCAGATATCGCCTATTCTCCTCTATACTGCTTGCATTAGAGTAGTGTAGCATGTTACTGCTTTCCGTTAATCCTATTCTGATGCATAGCCTGTCATTGCTGCTACAGTCATTGATACCTTACCCGCAATCCTAAATGCTTAGTATAGGATGCTAGT
>NC_041382.1:220304543-220309252 GCF_002162155.2 Triticum dicoccoides
CCCTACACTCTTGTCCGTCTGCCATGCTATACTACTGGGCTGTGATCACTTCGGGAGGTGATCACGGGCATATACTATATACTTTACACTGTTACATTACCTGTGATACTGTTCGGAGTTGGGGGCTGAAGGGGCAGGTGGCTCCATCCCGGTAGAGGTGGGCCTGGGTTCCCGACGGCCCCCGACTGTTACTTTGTGGCGGAGCGACAGGGCAGGTTGAGACCACCTAGGAGACAGGTGGGCCTGGCCCTGTTCGGCGTTCGCGGATACTTAACACGCTTAACGAGATCTTGGTATTTGATCTGAGTTGGCTACGAGCTTATACGCACTAACCATCTACGCGGGAGTAGTTATGGGTATCCCGGCGTCGTGGTATCAGCCGAAGCACTTCAGACGTCAGCGACGGAGCGGCGCGCGCCGAATTGGACTGGAACGCCACTAGGCTAGGTCTGCTTTCGGCCGCCCTCGCAACATGCAGGTGTGCTATGGGCGATGGGCCCAGACCCCTGTGCGCTTAGGTTTAGACCGGCGTGCTGGCCTCTCTGTTGTGCCTAGGTGGGGCTGCGACGTGTTGATCTTCCGTGGCCGGGCATGACCCAGGAAAGTGTGTCCGGCCAAATGGGATCAAGCGTGTTGGGGAATGTGGTGCACCCCTGCAGGGAAGTTAATCTATTCGAATAGCCATGATCTTCGGTAACAGGACGACTTGGAGTTGTACCTTGACCTTATGACAACTAGAACCGGATACTTAATAAAACACACCCTTCCAAGTTCCACAGACAACCCGGTGATCGCTTTTCCGCAGGGCGACGAGGAGAGGATTGCCGGGTAGGATTATGCTATGAGGTGCTATTTGGAGATTCTACTTGGAGATGCTACTTGGAGGACTTCAATCTACCCTCTTCTACATGCTGTAAGACGGTGGCTGCGAGAAGCGTAGTCTTCGACATGATTAGTTATCCCCCTCTTATTCTGGCATTCTGCAGTTCAGTCCACTGATATGGCCTCCTTACACATATACCCATGCATATGTAGTGTAGTTCCTCGCTTGCGAGTACTTTGGATGAGTACTCACGGTTGCTTTCTCCCCCCTTTTTCCCCTTTCCTTTCTTTCTGGTTGTCGCAACCAGATGCTGGAGTCCAGGAGCCAGACGCCACCGTCGACGACGACCCCCCTACTACACCGGAGGTGCCTACTACTACGTGCAGCCCGCTGACGACGACCAGGAGTAGTTAGGAGGGTCCCAGGCAGGAGGCCTGCGCCTCTTTCGATATGTATCCCAGTTTGTGCTAGCCTTCTTAAGGCAAACTTGTTTAACTTATGTCTGTACTCAGATATTGTTGCTTCCGCTGACTCGTCTATGATCGAGCACTTGTATTCGAGCCCTCGAGGCCCCTGGCTTGTATTATGATGCTTGTATGACTTATTTATGTTTTAGAGTTGTGTTGTGATATCTTCCCGTGAGTCCCTGATCTTGATCGTACACATTTGCGTGCATGATTAGTGTACGATTAAATCGGGGGCGTCACAAAGAAGGACAAAGGTGGGGTCACTGATGGATCACTAACCAACCTATACTAAGCAGTTTAGGATAAGCAGGTAGGTAACAATAAGTGATGTCTACTACACAACCTTCTTCTTGTAGACGTTGTTGGGCCTCCAAGTGCAGAGGTTTGTAGGACTGTAGCAAATTTCCCTCAAGTGGATGACCTAAGGTTTATCAATTCGTGGGAGGCGTAGGATGAAGATGGTCTCTCTCAAACAACCCTACAACCAAATAACAAAGACTCTCTTGTGTCCCCAACACACCCAATACAATGGTAAATTGTATAGGTGCACTAGTTCGGCGAAGAGACGGTGATACAAGTGCAATATGGATGGTAGATATAGATTTTGTAACATGAAAATATAAAAACAACAAGGTAACTAATGATAAAAGTGAGCGAAAACAGTATTGCAATGCTAGGAAACAAGGCCTAGGGATCATACTTTCACTAGTGCAAGTTCTCTCAACAATAATAACATAATTGGATCATATAACTATCCCTCAACATGCAACAAAGAGTCACTCCAAAGTCACTAATAGCGGAGAACAAATGAAGAGATTATTGTAGGGTACGAAACCACCTCAAAGTTATCCTTTCTGATCGATCTATTCAAGAGTCCGTAGTAAAATAACACGAAGATATTCTTTCCGTTCAATCTATTCTAGAGTTCGTACTAGAATAACACCTTAAGACACAAATCAACCAAAACCCTAATGTCACCTAGACTCCAATGTCACCTCAAGTATCTATGGGTATGATTATACGATATGTATCACACAATCTTAGATTCATCTATTCAACCAACACAAAGCACTTCAAAGAGTGCCCCAAAGTTTCTACCGGAGAGTCAAGACGAAAACGTGTGCCAACCCCTATGCATAAGTTCACGAGGTCATGGAACTCGCAAGTTGATCACCAAAACATACATCAAGTGGATCACGTGAATATCCCATCCTCACCATAGATAAGCACATGCAATATATACATCAAGTGTTATCAAATCCTTAAAGACTCAATCCGATAAGATAAATTCAAAGGGAAAACTCAATCCATTACAAGAGAGTAGAGGGGGAGAAACATCATAAGATCCAACTATAATAGCAAAGCTCGCGATACATCAATGTCGTGCCGAATCAAGAACATGAGAGAGAGAGATCAAACACATAGCTACTGGTACAGACCCTCAGCCCTGAGGGTGAACTACTCCCTCCTCGTCACAGAGAGCGACAGGATGATGAAGATCGCCACCGAAGATGGATTCCCCCCTCCGGCAGGGTGCCGGAACGGGTCTAGATTGGTTTTCGATGGCTACGGAGGCTTGCAGCGAGGGAACTCTCGATCTAGGTTTCTTTCTGGAAGTTTGAGTATATATAAGATGTGTTGGAGTCGGGAACAAGTCAGGGGGTCCCCGAGGCGGTCACGAGGTAGGGGGCGCGCCCAGGGGGGTAGGGCGCGCCCCCACCCTCGTGGGTGCCTCAGGACTCTTCTGGCCCATCTCCGGTACTCAGTGGGCTTCTTCTGGTCCAAAAATTATCTCCGTGAATTTTTAGGTTAACCGGACTCCGTTTGGTTTTCCTTTTCTGCAATACTCAAAAACAAGGAAAACACAGAAACTGGCACTAGACTCTAGGTTAATAGGTTAGTCCCAAAAATCATATAAAATAGCATATAAATACATATAAAACATCCTAGATGGATAATATAATAACATGGAACAATAAAAAATTATAGATACGTTGGAGACGTATCAATAAGCAGGTTACAAAAGCAGACTATGCATCAGAATAGGATAAAACAATAACAGTAGCAAAATCTAATGCAAGCATGAGAGAATGAAATGGACGATATCGGGATGATCAAAGGGGGGGCTTGCCTAGAAGCTCAGACGAGAAGGAGGGGTCGTCGTCGACGTAGTCGATCACAGCGGCGGCATCAGTCTCGGAGGCTACTAGAGAGAAGAGGGGGGAAGAAACAGTAAATACAAAGCAAGCAAGTGCGTAACAGGACAACAAGCAGAGCTAGACGTGATCTAACGCGGTGCTACACGATACCGGCGAAGGGGGAGAACATCCGGGAATGTTTCCCTGGAGTTTAACATTTCGGACAGACGAACCAGAGGGGGAAGGTTGCATGTTCGCTATGCTAGGGGTGTGTGGCAGACGAATGGAGGGCACATCCGAATTCGTCTTGTCGTTCTGAGCAACTTTCATGTAGAAAACCTTTTCATCCAAGTTACGGATTATTTTCTATTAATTTTCAAAGTTTTAAACATTTTCTGAAATTAATATTAATTCGAAATTAATTATTAAAATGCTAGATGCACCCAGCACAGGGTACACAAAAGTGCACCCAGTGGCTGACAGGTGGGCCAGGGGGTCCCAGTTGACCAGTCAACATTCACTGGTCAACAGGGGGTGGGCCCGCTGTCATTGGCTGTGTGATTAACTAACTAGTTAATTAGGCAACTAATCAGGTTAAATTTTTTAGCTAGTTTAATTAAACTAATTAGTTAGTTAATTAATTAATATTTATTTTAATTTTCATTTTCATTCCCGTTTAACAGGGGATGGGCCCCGTGTGGCAGTGATCTAGTCGGGCCACACACACAGCCAGCACGGCCACAACCATGGCCATGGCTGGAGGCAACGGTGGAAAACGGCAAGGGGCCGCCGGCGGGAAGGGGCGGCGGCCGATGAGGCAAACAACACGAGGCTAGGTGGCGGCGGGGCCCGCGACGGTCGCGGCCGGAGTTGGGTGGTGCAGGAGCAGCGGCTAGCGGCAGCAGGGACGGGGCTGCATGGTGGATGGCGTGGCAATAGCAAGGTCCGCACAGGCGGTGAGCACGGCCACCGGGCGCATGTGGGGCGGTGATCGCGGGCGTGGCAGTGTGTGGGCGCGGCGTGGCTGCAGTGGTGCACACGTGCGAGGACGAGAGGGCGTGTGGAGGAGGATGACTAGGTCCTCACCGACGGCAGTAGGGGATCGGGCGTCGAGGCGCAAGGGAGCAGCCTGGGGGAGAGGCGGGGAGGCGTTCCGGCAGCGGGGTCGGGGAGGCGACGGGCGTTGGTGGTTCAGACAAGGCGACGGGGCGACGTCGGGGCGAGGTGGCGCCGGCGATCCGGCGATGGCGACGACGCACAACGGCGGGGGCGAAGGGGTCG
>NC_041382.1:220309524-220315563 GCF_002162155.2 Triticum dicoccoides
TTTCTCTAATTTTATTTCTTTTATTTTCTATTAAAAGGATAGCTACTATTTTGGATGAAAACAAGGCATCAAATGATTTTTTGTTGAATGTGAAACTTAGCAAATAATTTAGGCACAACTTTGTGGTGTTGCCTAAAAAATTTCAGGGCCAAAGGAATTGCTCAAGCATTTTTAGAAATCGAAAAGGTCAATGTAATAGTTGTTGGACCACAAAATAAAATCCCATGGGCATTTTGGGAAGTCAAATGAGGTTGGTTTTCAACATGACAAATAACCAGAGATTATTTTCCACACTTTGAACATTTTAGCTTTCATGTTTGAAAACTATGAGTTTTGGACCTTAATTTGAATTTGAGTTTGAACAAAGATTTGGATCAAGCAAGGATTAGCAACAGTAATGTGATGACATGGCATGATTAGCAGGGGTTTACTGTAGCTTAATTATCCAGGCGTCACAATTCTCCTCCACTACAAGAAATCTCATCCCGAGATTTAAGGGGTGGAGTAAGGGGGAAAGACTCGGGAAGGACGGAGCTCAACACAAGATAGATATCTGGGGGCTATCTCAGTGAACGTGGCATGGAGGCATCTCTCGAGTTGAAATTCAAGAAAGTCATCGAGAGCAAGGTAAGGAGGTGCAATAAGAAGCTTCCATCGGGTAGGAAATCGTTCGTTGCCTAAAATAGGGGGTGGAAGGGGTTCAGAGCATCAAGAATAAGTATTACATCTAATACCAGAACAGATCACAAGAAGGTGGCTCGTGAATTACATACAAAGCCAAGCGTGAGGAACAATTTTGGAAGAGAGGGATGTACAGGAGAGTCAGGTTTCAATCGTGTGGAACTGTGGGTTATGGGCCCACCATGTGGGTTAAAAGCAGGAAGGGTGCTAACATTTTGCATGATCATGATAGTAAGGCAGGTCAGAGGATGACCTGTCAGTTATGTTGGCAACAACATTAGTACCAAGGGCGAGAGACGAAGAGAACTATTTTCCTGCTCGTTAAGACGAGGCGGACCAATAGGCAAAGTTCTCTTCCATCGGTGGCTACCGGAATATCATCAACAATAGTAACAAGGTCTTACCGACAGAGTTTGCACACCAAGGTGTTTACATAAGCAGGGAATTATCTCTGCTCAGATATGATAGGTTACAAGAAATTTTATACAAAACAATGAAAGGGAAAGTGTAGACTCGAATCAGTTATCGGTGTTCTCGAGTGTCTTACAACTCAGAACCCGTGGAAAATTTGAATCGGCGAGAAATAATAGTTGATGAAGAACTCATAAGAAGTTATGTAGTTCTGTGATATCCTCGAGATACCATAGGGTAATACTCGAGGGTATATCAGAATAGAAGTTGGACAGGTAAAAAGGTCTGCAGAAGACAAGTACTTTAACTTGTGTGAGAAATGGGATCAAAGAAGAACAATATGGTCGAAACCACGGTTACAAAGGACCAAACATGGATACAAGATGAACTTATGACAAGGGGATTATTATTATAACAAGAAGCTTCCATGATAGGATCTACACCGTGTCCATGGGCATGAACACAAAGTTCGAGGTCGACTCCCACTTCTCCAATGCATAACCTTCCATTCACTTCTCGTCTCGACGAAGTTGTAGAATTGAAAAAAAAATTATTCAAAGAAACGTCAGTAGATATAACCCGCATACTCTTCGGGTTGAAACAGATCATGGAAGGCATAGATTCACCCATCAGGGCATCTTAGGAACATACACCACAATTTCAGGAGTAATTAACTCAAGCTCGAAAGCAGAGTATGGTTGACAAGAGCGGGGATACAATTTTACCAAGGCATTACATATCCGAGGAAAGCCTCGCAAGGTTAGTGAATATAAAGGACGCCATCGGATAAAACCCAACAAAAGATCTGGTGGTTCACAAGGGATCTGATGTGAGCATCGGTACTCAACCAGAAGAAGAAAGAATGCAAGGACATCAGATTATATAAACAACCGACTAATTCTAAGCTCGAATGCAAAGAGAATTATGATTTCCAAAACGGGGGATCAGAAGAAGGGGCTCTAATCAAAGACAATTAAGTAGAATAGACATAGATCAATAATCATTCAAGGTATGATTTGTCGAACACCGACTCATGTCTGGGGTGACATCTAAGCCTAAAGGAAGAATTCTAAGTAGGACCGATGCTCGCAAGCATTCACAAACAAATCGAATCAAGTTCTCAAAATTACGATGACAAAGGATGCTGATGAGTATTACTAGATATGTGGAAGTAACCATAATACAAGCAGATAAGTAGTTGCAGAGCAATAGTTGAAGAGGATTATTGGAAGATTGGATAGTATTTCAAAGTATCTTGTGAATCACTTGATCAACTAGGAATGAACAAATCCTCAATAAGTGTGAGGAATTATTCGTAGATGTATTCATGTGGCAAGGAATCACAAGGCAGTGACACGGGGGATTCTTAAAAGTCGAAGAATAATTCGATGCATCTTGTAATAACAAGAGCAACTGGAAATGATTGTCTGAATGACAAGGGTATGAAGTTATCCGTAAGGATATACCAGAGGTAGGGAATTGCAAAGCGACGAGCACAAAAGTCTCAGGAAACACTGAAGGGTATCTTCAGAATCTTCTGGTGAAGCATGCCATCATCTAGAATGAAGGGGCTCTGCGGGAGAAAGTAATTACGAGAACCTAGAACTAGAGTTAGCAAAACCATTTAACCCAAATAGAAGAGAGGTCAGAATCCCAGAGTATAGACGAGGAGTAAAATATCCTAATACCATCCAATGGCGACGTGGGCCCGTAAGCCACACAACCATGTTAGTAAATCAGTTTTTAAAGACTAGACTCAACTTCGGCCAAGGAGTTGGAAAGGGGGGAGGGTTCCTACAGGCAGTCGGCTCTGATACCAACTCGTGATGCCCCCGATTCAATCGTACACTAATCATACACGTAAATGTGTACAATCAAGATCAGGGACTCACGTGAATATATCACAACACAACTCTAAACACAAATTATAATAATACAAGCTTTATATTACAAGTCAGGGGCCTCGAGGGCTCGAATACATAACTCGGTACACAAGAGTCAGCGAATGCAACAATATCAGAGTACAAACATAAGTTAAACAAGGGATGCCTTAAGAAGGCTAGCACAAAAGCAACAACGATCGAAAAGGCAAGGCCTCCTGCCTTGGACCTCCTAACTACTCCTGGTCCTCGACGATCTCCACGTAGCAGCAAGCACCATTGTGAAGTAGTAGACATCGGCGGTGGCATCTGGCACCTGGGATCCACCATCTGGTTGCAACAAATGGAAAGAAGATAGAAGGGGGAAAAGGGGGTAGCAAAGCAACCGTGAGTACTCATCCAAAGTACTCGCAAGCATCAGATCTATACTAAGTATGCATTGGTATCAAATGGAAGGGTTGTATCTGTGGACTGAACGGCAGAATGCCAGAATAGAGGGGAAGGCCTAGCCTATCGAAGACTAGCATCTTCAAGCAGCTCCAAGCATCTTGCAACATGTAGAAGGGTAAAGAATAGTAGTTTATATTTAACAAACATGTTGTAGTAATAACGCCGAGAGATCCTTCCTCGACTACCTGCGAGAAAGCAATCTCAGAGCCACATATCCATCACATGTCTCAAGTATCCATTTCTAGTTATATAAGATCAGGATACAAGTCTGAACATCCATTACCGTGGACACGGTATTCAAATATATATCTTCCCTGCAGGGGTGCACCATGTTACCCAACACGCTCGATCACTCTGGCTGGACACACCTTGCTGGGGTCAATGCCCGGCCTCGGAAGATCAACACGTCGCAGCCCTACCTAGGCTCAGCAGAGAGGTCCTCGCCAGTCTACATCCTAAGCACTCCGGGGTCTTGGGCCCTTTGCCCGTTGCACTCCGGGTCGTTGTGTGCAGGGTGGATACCAACACCGCCTCGGATGGCCAGCATGATCCGACTGTGCCACAATGCTGAACTGGACATCTGACAAAGCTTTAGCTGATACCGCGACGTCGAGGCCCATATCTATTCTCACGTGGTGGTTAGTGCATAAAGGCCAGAGGCCAACTCAGAACAAATACCCAAACCTGTTAGTGCATTAGGGGCTCGCGGAGACGAGTAGAGACTCACGATAATGTGACCCCGTCGCCCCGTCTCGTGGACTTACGGCAAGGGCCCAGAATACCCGACCGTGCCACGTAGAAAACTCGTGGGTGCTCAACGGGCCCGCCCGACTTTCACATCAACTCGCGGGTACCCCTCAGGGCCGACCCGACTTCAACAATGGTCTCAAGTAAAGTCAAGGTAACCGCGTGTCCAAACATCAAGAGGAAAACCCGAGGAATCACCCTCGGTGAATTCCACTCGATGTAATCATCAAGGTGAACGTAAGAGGAACCACCCTCGAGGTTCACACTTGAGGGTTTGCACGACAGAGCCGGATCCGGAATGGTGAAGGAGGAACCACCCTTGTTGACCATGACCGAATAGCTACACTACAGAGTTGTCATCAGGAGTGCGTTGTGAGGTCTCACCCTCAGCACTCGGTAGTAGCTCTGCAGAGTCGAGCAATAAAAGGGGCGTGATGTGATGTGAGGTGTCGGGCTCTGGTCGTCGATCACGTTGATCGAGTCGTCGATGCTGAATCAGGGGCAACAAGGACAAAGGTGGGGGTCACTGATGGATCACTAACCAACCTATATTAAGTAGTTTAGGATAAGCAGGTAGGTAACAATAAGCAGGTTACAAAAGCAGGCTATGCATCAGAATAGGGGCAAACAATAACAGTAGCAAAATCTAATGCAAGCATGAGAGAATGGAATGGGCGATATTAGGATGATCAAAGGGGGGGCTTGCCTGGAAGCTCAGACGAGAAGGAGGGGTCGTCGTCAACGTAGTCTATCACAGCGGCAACATCAGTCTCGGAGTCTACCAGAGAGAAGAGGGGGAAGAAACAGTAAATACAAAGCAAGCAAGTGCATAACAGGACAACATGCAGAGCTAGACGTGATCTAACGCGGTGCTACACGATACCGACGAAGGGGGAGAACATCCGGGAATGTTTCCCCGGAGTTTAGCATTTTGGACAGACGAACCGGAGGGGAAGGTTGCATGTTCTCTATGCTAGGGGTGTGTGGCAGATGAACGGAGGGACATCCGGATTCGTCTCGTCGTTCTGAGCAACTTTCATGTATAAAACTTTTTCATCCGAGTTATGGATTATTTTCTATTAATTTTCGAAGTTTTAAACATTTTCTAAAATTAATATTAATTCGAAATTTATTATTAGAATGTGAGATGCACCCAGCGGATGATAGGTGGGCCAGGGGGTCCGAGTTGACCAGTCAACGTTGACTGGTCAACAGGGGGGGTGGCCCCCCCTATCATTGGTTGTCTGATTAACTAACTAGTTAATTAGGCAACTAATCAGGTTAAAAAGTTAAGCTAATTTAAGTAAACTAATTAGTTAATTAATTAATATTTATTTTAATTTTATTTTTGTTTCCGTTTAACAAGGGGCAGGCCTCGTGTGGCAGTGGCCTAGTTGGGCCACACACGCAGCCAACACGGCCACGGCTATGGCCATGGCTGGAGGCAGCGGCGAATAACGGCAAGGGGCCGCCGGCGGGAAGGGGACAACGCAAGGCTGGGCAGCGGCGGGGCTGGCAGATGGCGTGGCAATAGCGAGGTCCGCACAGGTGGTGAGCACGGCCACCGGGCGCATGTGGGACGGTGATCACGGGTGTGGCGGCGTGTGGGTGCGGCGCGGCTGCAGTGGTGCGCGCGTGCGACGACGAGAGGGCGCGGGGAGGAGGATGACTGGGTCCTCACCGACGGCAGTAGGGGATCGGGCGTCGAAGCGCAAGGGAGCGGCCTGGGGGAGAGGCGGGGAGGCGTTCCGGCAGCGGGGTCGGGGAGGCAACAGGTGCCGGTGGTGCAGACGAGGTGGCGGGGCGACGTCAGGGCGAGGTGGCGCTGGCGATCCGGCGACGGCGACGGCGCACAGCGGCGGGGGCGAAG
>NC_041382.1:220315996-220369586 GCF_002162155.2 Triticum dicoccoides
CCGATCCCGATCCAGGTTGGGTCGGGTTGGGGAGAGGAGCGAGGGGGATCGAGGGGAGGGGAAGTGGGGTGGTAGCGGTTAGGGTTCGCTCGGGGTGAGGGGATAAGGGGGGAAGGTGGGCCGGGCTGTGGGGGTGACCGACTAGGCCGGCGGGGTCGAGGTCCGGTGGGGAAAAGGGGGGGGGTTCCTTTTCTCTAATTTTATTTCTTTTATTTCCTATTAAAAGGATAGCTACTGTTTGGGATGAAAACAAGGCATCAAATGATTTTTTGTTGAATGTGAAACTTAGCAAATAATTCAGGCACAACATTGTGGTGTTGCCTAAAAAATTTCAGGGCCAAAGGAATTGTTCAAGCATTTTTAGAAATTGAAAAGGTCAATGTAATAATTGTTGGACCACAAAATAAAATACTAGGGGCATTTTGGGAAGTCAAATGAGGTTAGTTTTCAACATGACAAATAATTAGAGATTATTTGCCACACTTTGAACATTTTAGCTTTCATGTTTGAAAACTTTGAGTTTTGGACCTTAATTTGAATTTGAGTTTGAACAAAGATTTGGATCAAGCAAGGATTAGCAACAGTAATGTGATGACATGGCACCATTAGCAGGGGTTTACTATAGCTTAATTATCTGGTAGTCACAATACCTATTCCTTTTCGGAGTCTGAAACTTTCTGGAAAGTGTCCCTTATGTACTCCTCCGGGGTTACGGTGTCAATAACATTGGTTTCAACATTTATGGGTTTATCTAAGATATAATGTTTGATTCTTTGACCGTTCACCACCTTCGGATTTGTGCCTTCGAAGTTGTTGATTTTTATGGCACCGGAACGATAGACCTCCTCGATAACGTAAGGACCTTCCCATTTAGAGAGGAGTTTTCCTGCAAAAAATCTTAAACGAGAGTTGTATAACAAAACATAATCACCTACATTAAACTCACGCTTTTGTATCCTTTTGTCATGCCATCTTTTAACTTTTTCTTTAAACAACTTGGCATTTTCATAGGCCCGGGTTCTCCACTCATCAAGTGAGCTAATGTCAAATAGTCTCTTCTCACTCGCAAGTTTGAAAGCATAATTGAGCTCTTTAATGGCCCAATATGCCTTATGTTCTAGTTCGAGAGGTAAGTGACATGCTTTTCCATAAACCATTTTATACGGAGACATACCCATAGGATTTTTACATGTAGTTCTATAGGCCCATAATGCATCATCAAGTTTCTTGGACCAATTCTTTCTAGATCTATTAACATTCTTTTGCAAAATTAATTTAATATCTCTATTACTCGATTCTACTTGACCATTAGACTGTGGGTGGTATGGAGATGCAATTCTACGATTAACATCATACTTAGCAAGCATTTTACGAAAAGCACCATGAATAAAATGTGAACCACCATCAGTCATTAAGTATCTAGGGACTCCAAACCTCAGAAAAATAACTTCTTTGAGCATCTTAATAGAGGTGTTATGATCATCACTACTAGTTGGAATAGCTTCTACCCACTTAGTAACGTAATCAACAACAACTAAAATATGTGTATACCCATTAGAGGAAGGAAACGGTCCCATATAATCAAAGCCCCAAACATCAAATGGTTCAATAACAAGTGAATAATTCATAGGAATTTCTTGACGTCTACTAATATTACCAATTCTTTGACATTCATCACAAGACAAGACAAACTTACGGGCATCTTTGAAAAGAGTAGGCCAATAAAAACCAAATTGCAACACCTTATGTGCAGTTCTATCTCCAGCGTGGTGTCCTCCATAAGCCACAGAGTGACACTTGCGTAGGATCTGTTCCTATTCATGCTCAGGTACACAACGTCTAATAGCACCATCTACTCCTTCTTTATAAAGGTGTGGGTCATCCCAAAAGCAATGTCTCAAATCATATATTTTTTTCTTTTGCTGGTATGTGAAACTAGGTGGTATAAATTTAGCAACAATGTAATTTGCATAATCAGCATACCATGGAGCAGTACGAGAATCATTTATGATAGCTAATTGTTCATCAGGAAAACTATCATTAATAGGGAGTGGGTCATCAAGAACATTTTCTAACCTAGACAAGTTGTGTGCAACGGGGTTCTCAGCTCCCTTCCTGTCAATAATATGCAAATCAAATTCTTGTAGCAAGAGAACCCATCTAATAAGTCTAGTTTTAACATTTTTCTTTTCCATAAGGTATTTAATAGCAGCATGATCAGTGTGAACAATTACTTTAGAATCAACAATATAAGGTCTGAACTTATCACAAGCAAATACAACTGCTAAAAATTCTTTTTCAGTAGTAGCATAATTTCTCTGGGCACTGTCTAGAGTTTTACTAGCATACTAGATAACATTTAATTTCTTATCAACTCTTTGTCCTAGAACAACACCTACAGCATAATCACTAGCATCACACATAATTTCAAAGGGTAAATTCCAATCAGGTGGCTGAACAATAGGTGCAGAAATCAAGGATTTCTTAAGTATGTCAAATGCTTCTACACAATCACCATCAAAGACAAAAGGAACATATTTTTGTAAGAGATTAGTCAGAGGCCTAGATTTGTTTGAGAAGTCTTTAATGAACCTCCTATAAAAACTGGCATGACCAAGGAAACTTCTTATACCTTTAATGTCCTTAGGACACGACATATTTTTAATAGCATCAACTTTAGCTTTATCAACTTCAATACCTCTTTCAGAAATTTTATGCCCCAAGACAATAACTTCATTAACCATAAAGTGGCACTTCTCCCAATTCAAGACAAGATTAGTTTCTTCACATCTCTGCAAAACTCGATCAAGGTTGCTTAAACAATCATCAAAAGAAGTTCCATACATGGAGAAATCATCCATGAAAACCTCAACAATCTTTTCATAGAAGTCAGAGAATATAGCAGTCATACATCTTTGAAAGGTAGCAGGTGCATTACATAAACCAAAAGGCATACGTCTATAAGCAAAGGTACCGAAAGGGCAAGTAAAAGTGGTCATTTCCTGATCCTCTTTCGACACATGTATTTGAGAGAAACCAGAATAACCATCTAGAAAGCAAAAATGTGTATGTTTGGATAATCTTTCTAGCATTTGATCAATAAAAGGTAAAGGGTAATGATACTTTCTAGTAGCTTTATTTAATTTGCAGAAATCAATTACCATTCTATAACTTGTAACAATTCTTTGTGGGGTCAATTCGTCTCTATCATTAGGAACAATAGTAATACCTCCCTTCTTAGGGACACAATGGACATGACTTACCCACTGACTATCAGCAACATGATAAATTATACCTGCCTCCAAAAGCTTTAGTATTTCATTTCTTACCACTTATTGCATCTTAGGATTCAACCGTCGTTGGTGATCAACAACCGGTTTAGCGTATTTATCCAATTTTATTTTGTGCTGCCATAGAGTGGGACTAATGCCCCTAAGATCATCAAGAGTATATCCAATAGCAGCACGGTGCTTCTTCAGAGTTTTCAATAATTTCTCTTCTTCGTGCTCTGAAAGGTTAGCACTAATAATAACAAGATATATCTTCTTTTTCATCAATATAAGAATATTTAAGAGTATCAGGTAATGGTTTAAGCTCAAACACGGGAACGCCCTTGGGTGGAGGAGGATCCTCTAGAATTTCAACAGGCAAGTTTTGTTTCAAAATTGGTCCCTGTTTAAAGAATAATTCATCTATTTCCCTTCTTTCATTCATAAACATATCATTTTCATGGTCTAGAAAATATTGTTCTAAAGGATCATTAGGAGGCACGACAATAGAAGCAAGACCAATAATTTCATCTTTACTAGGCAATTCTTTATCATGGGGATGTCTACAAAATTTAGCAAAATTAAAATCATGAGACATATCCCCTAAACCAATAGTAACAATATCCTTTTCGTAGTCTATCCTAGCATTAACAATATTCAAGAAGGGTCTACCAAATATAATGGGACAAAAGTCATCTTGCCGGGAAGCAAGAACAAGAAAATCAATAGGATATTTAATTTTCCCACACAAGACTTCAACATCTCTAACAATCCCAACTGGTGAAATAGTATCTCTATTTGCAAGCTTAATAGTAACATCAATATCTTCTATCTCAGCACGTGCAATATCATGAATACTTTTTTTATATAAAGTATAAGGTATTGCACTAACAATAGCACCCATATCACATAAGCCATGATAACAGTGATCTCCTATTTTAACAGAAACAGCAGGCATGCCAACAACAGGTCTATGTTTATTTTTAGTATTGGGTCTAGCAATTCTAGCAGCTTCATCACATAAGTAAATAACATGCCCATCAATATTATCGACCAAGAGATCCTTAACCATTGTAATACTAGGTTCAACTTTAATTTGCTCAGAGGGTGTAGGTGTTCTAGCATTACTCTTACGAACCACAGTTGAAGCTTTAGCATGATCCTTTATTATAACAGGGAAATGTGGTTTCCCAACATAAGCGGCAGGAACAATAGGATTAACATTATAAGTGATAGTCTTTTCTTCAACTTTAATAGGTTCGACTACTTTTTCTTCAATGGGAGGATGATATTTAAACCACTTCTCCTTAGGGAGATCAACATGAGTAACAAATGATTCACAGAAAGAAGCTACTATCTTAGAGTCAAGTCCATATTTAGTGCTAAATTCACGAAAAGCATCGATATCCATAAAATATTTAACACAATCAAACTTAGGTGTTATACCTGACTCCTTACCTTCATCGAGTTCCCAATCTTTAGAGTTGCGTTTAATTCTTTCCAATAAATCCCATATAATTCAATAGTCTTCATCATGAAAGAACCAGTACAAGAAGTATCGAGCGTGGAGCGATTATTGAGAGAAAGCCGAGCATAAAAATCTTGAATAATAATTTCTCTTGAGAGCTCATGATTGGGGCATGAATATAACATTGACTTAAGCCTCCCCCAAGCTTGAGAGATACTTTCTCCTTCACGAGGCCAAAAATTATATATATACTTACGATCATGATGAACCAGATGCATAGGATAAAACTTTTGATGAAATTCCAATTTCAGTCGGTTGTCGTTCCATGATCCAATATCATCACATAGCCTAAACCATGTAAATTCCTTTCCCTTCAAAGATAAAGGGAAGACCTTCTTCTTAATAACATCCTCGGGCATACCTGCAAGCTTAAATAATCCACAAACTTCATCCATAGATTAGGTGCATATGGGGATGTAATGTTCCATCTCCTGTAAAAGGATTAGCTAGCAGTTTCTCTATCATACCCGAAGGAATTTTAAAGTAAACATTTTTAGTAGGTTGAGGAGCAACTCTTTGCTCTATTGGTCAGGGTGAAGATACCCCGAACAAGCCCCTCAAAGGAATATTTTCCATAGTAACAAGTGACAGTAAATTTCAGCACACTATATAAATTTTTCCTTACCAAATTCCACCTATCAAAGGCGCTTCACTCCCCGGAAACGGCGCCAGAAAAGAGTCTTGATGACCCACAAGTATAGGGAATCTATCGTAGTCCTTTCGATAAGTAAGAGTGTCGAACCCAACGAGGAGCAGAAGGAAATGACAAGAAGTTTTTAGTAAGGTATTCTCTGCAAGCACTGAAATTATCGGTAACAGATAGTTTTGTGATAAGGTAATTCGTAATGGGTAACAAGTAACAAAAGTAAACAAGGTGCAGCAAGGTGGCCCAATCCTTTTTGTAGCAAAGGACAAGCCTGGACAAACTCTTATATAAAGGAAAGCGCTCCCGAGGACACATGTGAATTGTCGTCAAGCTAGTTTTCATCATGCTCATATGATTCGCGTTCGTTACTTTGATAATTTGATATGTGGGTGGACCGGTGCTTGGGTACTACCCTTCCTTGGACAAGCATCCCACTTACGATTAACCCCCCTCGCAAGCATCCACAACTATGAAAGAAGAATTAAGGTAAACCTAACAATAGCATGAAACATATGGATCCAAATCAACCCCTTACGAAGCAACACATAAACTAGAGTTTAAGATTCTGTCACTCTAGCAACCCATCATCTACGTATTACTTCCCAATACCTTCCCCTAGGCCCAAACAATGATGACATGTCATGTAGTCGACGTTCACATAACACCACTAGAGGAAAGACAACATACATCTCATCAAAATATCGAACGAATACCAAATTCACATGACTACTTATAACAAGACTTCTCCCATGTCCTCAGGAACAAATGTAAATACTCACAAATCATATTCATGTTCATAATCAGAGGGGTATTAATGTGCATAAAGGATCTGAACATATAATCTTCCACCGAATAAACCAACTAGCATCGACTACAAGGAGTAATCAACACTACTAGCAACCCACATTTACCAATCTGAGGTTTTGAGACAAAGATTGGATACAAGAGATGAACTAGGGTTTGAGAGGAGATTGTGCTGGTGAAGATGTTGATGGAGATTGACTCCCTCCCAATGAGAGGATCGATGGTGATGACGATGTTGGTGACGATTTCCCCCCTCTTGGAGGGATGTTTCCCCGGCAGAACAGCTCCGCCGGAGCCCTAGATTGGTTCCGCCAAGGTTCCACCTCGAGACAACGACACTTCGTCCCGAAAGCTTCGTTCTGATTTTTTCCAGGGCAAAAGACACCTTATACCAGAAGATGGGCATCGGGGGGCTTCCAGGTGGCCCACGAGGCAGGGGGCGCGCCTAGGGGGGTAGGGCACGCCCTCCACCCTCGTGGACAGTGGGTGGCCTCCCTCTGGTGCTTTCTTCGCCCAATATTTTTAATATATTCCAAAACTGACTTTCGTGGAGTTTCAGGACTTTTGGAGTTGTGCAGAATAGGTCTCTAATATTTGCTCCTTTTCTAGCCCAGAATTCCAGCGGGCGGCATTCTCCCTCTTCATGTAAACCTTGTAAAATAAGAGAGAAAAGGCCTAAGTATTGTGACATAATGTGTAATAACATCCCGTAGTGCAATAAGTATCGATATAAAAGCATGATGCAAAATGGATGTATCAGCATCGTCACCTCGTCCTTAGCCAATCTTCTCTTAATCCGTAGCCCATGTTTTGAGTTGCAAATATTAGCAACAGAACCAGTATCAAATACCCAGGCGCTAATGCGAGCATTAGTAAGGTACACATCAATAACATGTATATCAAATATACCTTTGACTTTTCCATCCTTCTTATCCGCCAAATACTTGGGGCAGTTCCGCTTCCAGTGACCAGTCCCTTTGTAGTAGAAGCACTCAGTCTTAGGCTTAGGTCCAGACTTGGGCTTCTTCACTTGAGCAGAAACTTGCTTGCCGTTCTTTTTGAAGTTCCCCTTCTTCCCTTTGCCCTTCTTCTTGAAACTAGTGGTCTTGTTGACCACCAACACTTGATGCTCCTTCTTGATTTCTACCCGCGCAACTTTTAGCATTGCGAAGAGCTTGGGAAATGTCTTATCCATCCCTTGCATATTATATTTCATCATGAAGCTTTTGTAGCTTGGTGGCAGTGATTGAAGAACTCTGTCAATGACACTATCATTAGGAAGCTTAACTCCCAGTTGAGTCAAGTGGTTGTGGTACCCAGACATTCTGAGTATATGTTCACTGACAGAACTATTCTCCTCCATCTTGTAGCTATAGAACTTATTGGAGACTTCATATCTCTCAATTCGGGCATTTTCTTGAAATATTAACTTCAACTCCTGGAACATCTCATATGCTCCATTACGTTCAAAACGACGTTGAAGTCCCGATTCTAAGCCGTATAGCATGGCACACTAAACTATCGAGTAGTCATCAGCTTTGTCTGCCAGACGTTCATAACATCTGGTGTTGCTCCTGCAGCGGGCTTTGCACCTAGCGGTGCTTCCAGGACGTAATTATTCTGTGCAGCAATGAGGATAATCCTCAAGTTACGGACCTAGTCCGTGTAGTTGCTACCATCAACTTTCAACTTAGCTTTCTCTAGGAACGCATTAAAATTCAATGGAACAACAACACGAGCCATTTATCTACAATAACATAGACATGCAAAATACTATCAGGTACTAAGTTCATGATAAATTAAAGTTCAATTAACCATATTACTTAAGAACTCCCACTTAGATAGATATCCCTCTAGTCATCTAAATGATCACGTGATCCATATCAACTAAACCATGTCTGATCATCACGTCAGATGGAGTAGTTTTCAATGGTGAACATCACTATGTTGATCATATCTACTATATGATTCACGCTCGACCTTTCGGTCTCAGTGTTCCAAGGCCATATCTACATATGCTAGGCTCGTCAAGTTTAACCCGAGTATTCTGTTTGTGCAAAAATGGCTTGCACCCGTTGTATGTGAATGTAGAGCTTATCAGACCCAATCATCACGTGGTGTCTCGGCACGACAAACTGTAGCAACGGTGCATACTCAGGGAGAACACTTATACCTTGAAATTTAGTGAGAGATCATCTTATAATGCTACCACCGTACTAAGCAAAATAAGATCCAAAAAGGATAAACATCACATGCAATCAATATAAGTGATATGATATGGCCATCATCATCTTGTGCCTTTGATCTCCATCTCCAAAGCACCGTCATGATCACCATCATCACCGACTTGACACCTTGATCTCCATCGTAGCATCGTTGTCGTATCGCCAACTATTGCTTCCATGACTATCGCTACCATTTAGTGACAAAGTAAAGCAATTACATGGTGATTGCAATTCATACAATAAAGCGACAACCATATGGCTCCTGCCAGTTGCCGATAACTGTGTTACAAAACATGATCATCTCATACAACAATTTATATAATCACGTCTTGACCATATCACATCACAACATATCCTGCAAAAACAAGTTAGACGTCCTCTACTTTGTTGTTGCAAGTTTTACGTGGCTGCTACGGGCTTAGAAAGAACCGTTCTTACCTACGGCATAAAAACCACAATGTGGTATAGTGATTGCTTTTTGATCTTCAGAAAGAACCCTATTCATTGAATCCGATTCAACTAAAGTTAGAGAAACAAACACCTGCCAGCCACATGTGTGCAAAGCACATCGGTAGAACCAGTCTCATGAATGCGGTCATGTAATGCCGGTCCAGGCCGCTTCATCCAACAATACCACCGAATCAAGAGAACAACTAATGACGACAAGCAATATGTATATACCCATGCCCACAACTCCTTTGTGTTCTACTCATGCATATAACATCTACGCATAGACCTGGCTCTGAGACCACTGTTGGGGAACGCAGTATTTCAAAAAAATTCATACGATCACGCAAAATCTATCTAGGAGATGCATAGCAACGAGAGGGGAGAGTGTGTTTACGTACCCTCATAGACCGAATGCAGAAGCGTTAAGTAAAGCTGTTGATGTAGTCGAACGTCTTCGCGATCCAATCGATCAAGTACCAAACACATGACACCTCCGCAATCTACACACGTTCAGCTCGGTGACGTCCCTTGAACTCTAGATCCAGCTGAGGCCAAGGGAGAGTTTTGTCAGCACGACGGTGTGTTGACGATGATGATGAAGTTACCGATGCAGGGCTTTGCCTAAGCACTACGACAATATGATCGAGGTGGAAATCTATGGAGGGGGCACTTCACACGGCTAAGAAATCAACTTGTGTGTCTATGCGGTGCCCCCTCCCCCATATATAAAGGATGGGAGGAGGGGGCCAGCCGGCCTCATGGGGCACGCCCCAAGGGGGAATCCTACTCCTACTAGGAGTAGGTTCCCCCCTTTCGTAGTCCAACTAGGAGGGGAAGGAAAGAGGAAGAGGGAGAGAAGCAAAGCGGGGCCGCCCCCAAATTCGAATTGGGCTTGGGGGGGGGGGCGCCTCCACCTAGCCATCTCCTCCTCTCTTCCACTAAGGCCCAAGAAGGCCCGTTAACCCTCCGGGGGGTTTCGGTAACCCACTGGTACTCCAGAAAATGCTCGAACCTATCTGAAACCTTTCCGGTGTCCAAACATATCCTTCCAATATATCAATATTTATGTCTCGACCATTTCGAGACTCCTCATCATATCCGTGATCACATCCGGGACTCCGAACAACCTTCGGTACATCAAATCACATAACTCATAATACATATCGTCATTGAACGTTAAACATGCGGACCCTACGGGTTCGAGAACTATGTAGACATGGCCGAGACTCCTCTCCGGTCAATAACCAATAGCGGAACCTAGATGCTCATATTGGTTCCTACATATTCTACGAAGATCTTTATCGATCAAACCGCATAACAACATACATTGTTCCCTTTGTCATCGGTATGTTACTTGCCTGAGATTCGATCGTCGATATCATCATACCTAGTTCAATCTCGTCACCGGCAAGTCTCTTTACTTGTTCCGTAATGCATCATCATGTAACTAACTCATTAGTCACATTGCTTGCAAGGCTTATATTGATGTGCATTACCGAGAGGGCCCAGAGATACCTCTTCGACAATCGAGTGATAAATCCTAATCTCGATCTATGCCAACTCAACAAACACCATCGGAGACACCTATAGAGCATCTTTATAATCACCTAGTTACGTTGTGACGTTTGATAGCACACTAAGTGTTCCTCCGGTATTCGGGAGTTGCATAATCTCATAGTCATAGGAACATGTATAAGTCATGAAGAAAGCAATAGCAATAAACTAAACGATCATAGTGCTAAGCTAAAAGATGGGTGTCTAGCACATCATTCTCTAATGATGTGATCCCATTCATCAAATGACAACACATGTCCATGGCTAGGAAACTTAACCATCTTTGATTAACGATGTAGTCAAGTAGAGGCATACTAGGGACACTTTGTTTGCCTATGTATTCACACATGTACTAAGTTTCCGGTTAATACAGTTCTAGCATGAATAATAAACATTTATCATGATATAAGGAAATATAAATAACAACTTTATTATTGCCTCTAGGGAATATTTCCTTCAGTTTTGAGTGAGCTCTTTCATGTGAAGGTAGTTGATGTTGTGTTGTCACCATATGATTTTGCCGTTGTAGACTTCGAGAATCATGTGGCAATTTGGATGAAGAAACCAGTTTGGTTGTTCCATTCATTGGCCATTCTTGAAATTCAGCTGCATTGCAGGGAGCTCAACCGAGGTGTTGTACACTGTTGCTCTTGCTATTTGGCACATGCTTCAGTTGTAGGTTGCTTCAAAGATAGTACCTAGCGCATTTGTGCAATGATCTTTGCATCAGGTGGAGAACTGGCTCATTGTTAAATGGTTCCTTTTAATTGCCTGTTGTCGCTGAGCGTTCCCATTGTGATGATTGGTTGCCAATGCTTCTTTGGCTCATTCATGGTAATTGAATTTGTGCTGCTTTTGGCAAACTGGAATTTCAAATCAATGATATATTTCTGCTACTGTGTTTACAGATTTCTGCCCTGATTTAGTAGAAACTAAGTGGTTGTCATGATCTTTGTCAAATGTGTTTGCATTTACAGTAATGTAAATGTATGTTTCCTAATTCATGATATGTCGATAGTAGGTAGGGTTGCGTGGCGAGGCAAGGTAGTTTCTTGCTGGGGTGGACGAGTTGCCTCCATCTTGGGATCCAGTTGTCAAGCCTAATTTCGGTAATGTACACAAGCTTTTTGGCCTTGATACGTCTCCAACGTATCTATAATTTTTTATTGTTCCGTGCTATTAAATTATCTGTTATGGATGTTTAATGGGCTTTATTATGCATTTTTATATTTTTTTTGGGACTAAAGTATTAACCGAAGGCCCAATGCAAATTGCTGTTTTTTGCCTATTTCAGTGTTTCACAGAAAAGGAATATCAAACGGAATCCAAACAGAAAGAAACCTTCGCGAGGATCGTTTTTGGAACAAACGCAATCCAGGAGACTTGGAGTGGACGTCAAGGAAGCAGCGAGGTAGCCACGAGGCAAGAGGGCGTGCCTAGGGGGGTGGGCATGCCCCCACCCTCGTGGGCCCCTCGCAGCTCCACCGACCTACTTCTTTTGCCTATATATACTCATATACCCTGAAAACATCCAGGAGCACCATGAAACCCTATTTCCACCGTCGCAACCTTCTGTATCCGTGAGATCCCATCTTGGGGCCTTTTCCGGTGCTCCGTCGGAGGGGGCATCGATCACGGAGGGCTTCTACATCAACACCATAGCCTCTCTGATGATGTGTGAGTAGTTTACCACAGACCTTCGGGTCCAGAGTTATTAGCTAGATGGCTTCTTATCTCTCTTTGGATCTCAATACAAAGTTCTCCTCGATTCTCTTGGAGATCTATTCGATGTAATTCTTTTTGCGGTGTGTTTGTCGAGATCCAATGAATTGTGGGTTCATGATCAAGATTATCTAGGAACAATATTTGGTTCTTCTCTGAATTTTTATATGCATGATTTAAATATCTTTGCAAGTCTCTTCGAATTATCAGTTTGGTTTGGCCTACTAGATTGATCTTTCTTGCAATGGGAGAAGTGCTTAGCTTTGGGTTCAATCTTGCGGTGTCCTTTCCTAGTGACAGCAGGGGCAGCAAGGCATGTATTGTATTGTTGCAATCGAGGATAAAAATATGGGGTTTATATCATATTGCTTGAGTTTATCCCTCTACATCATGTCATCTTGCCTAATGCGTTACTCTGTTCTTGTGAACTTAATACTCTAGATGCATGCTGGATAGCGGTCGATGTGTGGAGTAATAGTAGTAGATGCAGAATCGTTTCAGTCTACTTGTCACAGACGTGATGCCTATATACATGATCATGCCTAGATATTCTCATAACTATGAACTTCTCTATCAATTGCTCGACAGTAATTTGTTCACCCATAGTAGAATATGCTATCTTGAGAGAGGCCACTAGTGAAACCTATGGCCCCCGGGTATATTCCCCATTATATTATTTCCCGTCAACTAGCTATTTCTGTCGCCATTTAATTTGCAATCTTTACTTTTCAATCTATACAACAAAAATACCAAAAATATTAATCTTATTATCTTTACCAGATGTCACTTTTGCAAGTGGCCGTTAAGGGACTGACAACCCCTTTATCGCGTTGGTTGCAAGGTTCTTGATTGTTTGTGCAGGTATGAGGGACTTGCGTGTAATCTCCTACTGGATTGATACTTTGGTTCTCAAAAACTGAGGGAAATACTTACGCTACTTTGCTGCATCACCCTTTCCTCTTCAAGGGAAAACCAACGCATGCTTCAGAGGTAGCAAGAAGGATTTCTGGTGCTGTTGCCGGGGATATCTAAGCCAAGTAAAGACACACCAAGTACCCATCACAAACTCTTATCCCTCGCATTACATTATTTGTCATTTGCCTCTTGTTTTCCTCTCCCCCACTTCTAAAACAATTTTCGAAAACCTTTGTCGTTTCTTCGCCTTCTTCCTATATGTATCTTTGTTTGTGTTTCCATGTGCCTTCTATTTGCTTGCATCTTTGCTTGCTAAAAATCTATTGATATGGATCCACTTAAAGTGTTCTACTTTGATCATCTTCGATCCTTATGCGCTCGTGCTGAAACCCCAACTAGCCTAGTTGATGGGAAATCTTTAGATGAGCATGCTCATTTTATGCGTCACCGTTTGTCTGAAAAAGGGAGACTCTTATGGGATCAAATAAACAGATTGCTATGTTATGCTTGGAATCTTTGTGAAATTTATGATTTTACTTGTTGCTCTAAGAACCCTAAAAAACACCTACCCTACCTATGTGAGATTAATGATAATGAAATCTTATCTTCTTATGCAAAGGGTGTTTATAGTTACTATGATATCGAACAAATTGAAGAATTTGTTGCTTTTAAGGGTGCTTATGAAGTTGCTTCTTTGATTGAAAAGTATGATATTACTCTCTACGAATCTGAAAATTTTGACATACTTAAATATTGCTATGAAAACTATGCTCATAATGTCTATGTCAAAGAATTTACTAAAAGAATGACCATTGTGTTGGAAGGAAATAATGATATGCATGAATCTATAGATAATTATGATTCCGATGATTTGATTGAAATATCCCTTGATGAACATGATGCTTGCTATTCTTGTGGCCATGATGCCAATATTTATGGAGATGAATTTGCTATAGTTCCTTATGTTAAACATGAGATTATTGCTTTTGCACCCATACTCGATAGCTCATTGAATAAAAAGCATGATGGCAATGATATTATTATAAATTCTATTAATGTCAATTGTGTTAATGATATGCAAAACCCTAAGCTTGGGGATGCTAGTTTTGCTATGTCCACTACTTGTTGCAATGATCATGATTGGGGTGATTCTTCTTACAATCTTGAAAATTTATTTAAGCCCCATGACGAATATGAGATTGATAATAATGTTTGCAATAATACTGAAAGTGGGTTTGGAAGAGTGTCAACTTCAGATCCCACATATTGGGATAATGTTCAATCTTATGAATTTTTTGATAAAAGTGGGTTTGGAGAGGTCATGACTTTAGTTAATGTTAATCCCACTATTTTGGAAGAGTGTCAACTTTGCATACATGTGGATCGTGTTAAGAATATGTTTTGTGATAGCTATATTGTTGAATTTGCTTATGATCCTACATGTAATTATTATGAGAGAGGAAAATATGGTTGTATAAATTTTCATGTTACTAAATTACCTCTCGTTATGCTGAGATTGCTATTGTTTCTTTCCGCTTCCTTGCACATGCTAGTTTTTGCTTGCTTAATAATTGTTTGCCTATAATATGCCTATGCATAGTAAGTATGTTAGACTTATATGTGTTTGTCACATGTTTTATGATGCTCTCTTTGTGCTTCAATTCTTGTCTTTCATGTGAGCATCTTTGAAATCTCTATGCCTAGCTAAGGGCGTTAAACGACAACGCTTGTTGGGAGGCAACCCAATTTTATTTTTTGTTTCTTGTTTTCGTTCCTGTTTAGTAATAAATAAATCATCTATCCTCTGTTATGATTGTGTTTTTATGTTTTAATTAGTTTTTGTGCCAAGTAAAACCTTTAGGATCTTCTAGGATGATTGTTGTTTGATCTTGCTGAAAAAACAGAAAGTATGCGCTCACGAGAATAATTTTAATTTTTAACCAGAGAGCGATAAAATACCAATTCCAGTTGCAGTAGATTAATATACAAATTACCCAGGTTTTCCTAATTTTGTAGAAGTTTTGGAGTTACAGAAGTATTCGAACCCTACAGATTGCTACAGACTGTTCTGTTTTTTGACAGATTCTGTTTTTCGTGTGTTGTTTGCTTATTTTGATGAATCTATGGCTAGTATCGGGGGGTATGAACCATAGAGAAGTTGGAATACAGTAGGTTTAACACCAATATAAATAAATAATGAGTTCATTACAGTACCTTAAAGTGGTGATTTGTTTTTCTATACTAACGGAGCTGATGAGATTTTCTGTTGTGAAGTTTTCAAGTTTTGGGTAAAGATTTGATGGATTTTGGAACAAGGAGTGGCAAGAGCCTAAGCTTGGGGATACCCAAGGAATCCCAAGGTAAAATTTAAGGACAACCAAAAGCCTAAGCTTGGGGATGCCCTGGAAGGCATCCCCTCTTTCGTCTTCGTCCATCGGTAACTTTACTTGAGGCTATATTTTTATTCACCACATGATATGTGTTTTTCTTAGAGTATCTTGTATGATTTTTGTCTTTGCTTTTTAGTTTACCACAATCATCCTTGCTGTACACACCTTTTGGAGAGACACACATGAATCGGAATTTATTAGAATACTCTATGTGCTTCACTTATATCTTTTGAGCTAGATAATTTTGCTCTAGTGCTTCACTTATATCTTTTAGAGCATGGTGGTGGTTTTATTTTATAGAAATTATTGATCTCTCATGCTTAACTTAGATCATTTTGAGAGTCTTTTAGAACATCATGGTAATTTGCGTTGGCTATAAAATTAGTCCTAATATGATAGGCATCCAAGATGGGCATAATAAAAACTTTCATAGAAAGTGCATTGAATACTATGAGGAGTTTGATACTTGATGATTGTTTTGAGATATGAAGATGGTAATATTAGAGTCGTGCTAGTTGAGTAGTTGTGAATTTGAGAAATACTTGTGTTGAAGTTTGCAAGTCCCGTAGCATGCACGTATGGTGACCGTTGTGTGACAAATTTGAAACACAAGGTGTTCTTTGATTGTCATCCTTATGAGTGGCGGTCGGGGATGAGCGATGATCTTTTACTACCAATCTATCCCCATTAGGAGCATGCGCGTAATGCTTGGTTTTTGATGACTTGTAGATTTTGCAATAAGGATGTGAGTTCTTTATGACTAATGTTGAGTCCATGGATTATACACACTCTCACCTTTCAATCATTGCTAGCCTATTCGGTAACGTGCATTTCCCTTTCTCACCTTGAGAGTTGGTGTAAACTTCACCTTGAGACTACACGCAAGTCCCTCGTACCTACACAAACAAATAAGAACCTCGCAACCAATGCGATAAAGGGGTTGTCAATGCCTTCACGGGCACTAACGAGTGTGAGATATGATAGAGATAATAATAGTAAGATAAATATTTTTGGTATTTTTATGATATAGATTTGAAAGTAAAGATTGCAAAATAAAATAGGTTGGAAACTTATATGATAAAAGATAGACCTGGGGGCCATAAGTTTCACTAGTGGCTTCTCTCAAGATAGGATAAGTATTACAATGGGTGAACAAATTACTGTCGAGCAATTGATAGAAAAGTGCGTAATTATGAGAATATCTAGGCATGATCATTTATATAGGCATCACGTCCGCGACAAGTAGACCGAAACGATTATGCATCTACTACTATCACTCCACACATCGACCGCTATCCAGCATGCATCTAGAGTATTAAGTTCATAAGAACAGAGTAACACATTAGGCAAGATGACATGATGTAGAGGGATAAACTCAAGCAATATGATATAAACCCCATCTTTTTATCCTTGATGGCAAGAATACAATACGTGCCTTGCTGTCCCTGCTATCACTGGGAAAGGACACCGCAAGATTGAACCCAAAGCTAAGCACTTCTCCCATTGCAAGAAAGATCAATATAGTAGGCCAAACCAAACTGATAATTCGAAGAGACTCGCAAAGATAACCAATCATACATAAAATATTTCAGAGAAGAATCAAATATTGTTCATAGATAAACTTGATCATAAACCCACAATTCATCGGATCTCAACAAACACACCGTAAAAAGAGTTACATCAAATAGATCTCCAAGAAGATCGAGGAGAACATTGTATTGAGATCCAAAGAGAGAGAAGAAGCCATCTAGCTAATAACTATGGACCCGAAGGTCTGTGGTAAACTACTCACACATCATCGGAGAGGCTATGGTGTTGATGTAGAAGCCCTCCGTGATCGATTCCCCCTCCGGCGGAGCTCCGGAAAAGGCCCCAAGATGGGATCTCTTGGGTACAGAAGGTTGCGGTGGTGGAAATAGGGTTTCGTGGTGCTCCTCAATGTTTTCGGGGTATATGGATATATATAGGAGGAAGAAGTAGGTCAGTGGAGATGCGAGGGGCCCATGAGGGCGGGGGGCGTGCCCAGGGGGGCAGGCGCGCCTCCCTGCCTCGTGGCCACCTCGTTTCTTTCTTGACGTCTAGTCCAAGTCCCCTGGATCACGTTTGTTCCAAAAATAACTCTGCCGAAGGTTTCATTCCGTTTGGATTCCATTTGATATTCCTTTTATATGAAACACTGAAATAGGCAAAAAACAACAATTTGCACTGGGCCTTGGGTTAGTAGGTTAGTCCCGAAAATAATATAAAAGTGTATAAATAAGCCCACGAACATCCAAAACAGATAATATAATAGCTATTGGAAATATGCCCTAGAGGCAATAATAAAATGGTTATTATTATATTTCTTTGTTCATGATAATTGTCTATTGTTCATGCTATAATTGTGTTATCCGGAAATCGTAATACATGTGTGAATACATAGACCACAACACGTCCCTAGTGAGCCTCTAGTTGACTAGCTCGTTGATCAAAAGATAGTCATGGTTTCCTGACTATGGACATTGGATGTCATTGATAACGGGATCACATCATTAGGAGAATGATGTGATGGACAAGACCCAATCCTAAGCATAGCTTAAAGATCATGTAGTTCGTTTGCTAGAGCTTTTCCGAATGTCAAGTATCATTTCCTTAGACCATGAGATTGTGCAACTCCCGGATACCGTAGGAGTGCTTTGGGTGTGCCAAACGTCACAACGTAACTGGGTGACTATAAAGGTACACTACAGGTATCTCCGAAAGTGTCTGTTGGGTTGGCACGAATCGAGACTGGGATTTGTCACTCCGTATGACGGAGAGGTATCTCTGGGCCCACTCGGTAATGCATCATCATAATGAGCTCAATGTGACCAAGTGGTTGATCACGGGATCATGCATTACGGTACGAGTAAAGTGACTTGCCGGTAACGAGATTGAACGAGGTATTGGGATACCGACGATCGAGTCTCGGGAATGTAACGTACCGATTGACAAAGGGAATTGTATACAGATTGATTGAATCCTCGACATCGTGGTTCATCCGATGAGATCATCGAGGAGCATGTGGGAGCCAACATGGGTATCCAGATCCCGATGTTGGTTATTGACCGGACATTCGTCTCGGTCATGTCTGCGTGTCTCCCGAACCCGTAGGGTCTACACACTTAAGGTTCGGTGACGCTAGGGTTGTTGAGATATTAGTATACGGTAACCCGAAAGTTTTTCGGAGTCCCGGATGAGACCTCGGACGTCACGAGGAGTTCCGGAATGGTCCAGAAGTGAAGATTTATATATAGGAAGTCAAGTTTCGGCCATCGGGAAAGTTTTGGGGGTACTCGGTATTGTACCGGGACCACCGGAAGGGTCCCGGGGGTCCACCGGGTGGGGCCACCTATCCCGGAGGGTCCCATGGGCTGAAGTGGGAGGGGAACCAGCTCCTAGTGGGCTGGTGCGCCCCCCTTGGGCCTCCCCCTGCGCCTAGGGTTGGAAACCCTAGGGGTGGGGGGCGCCCCACTTGGCTTGGGGGGCAAGCCACCCCCTTGGCCGCCGCCCCCCCTTGGAGATTGGATCTCCTAGGGCCGGCGCCCCCCTAGGGACCCTATATATAGTGGGGAGGAGGGAGGGCAGCCGCACCCTAGCCCCTGGCCTCTCCCTCTCCCTCCCGTGACACTCCTCCCTCTCCCTGTGCTTGGCGAAGCCCTGCCGAGATCACCGTTGCTTCCACCACCATGCCGTCGTGCTGCTGGATCTTCATCAACCTCTCCTTCCCCCTTGCTGGATCAAGTTGGAGGAGACGTCTTCCCAACCGTACGTGTGTTGAACGCGGAGGTGCCATCCGTTCGGCGCTAGGTCATCGGTGATTTGGATCACGACGAGTACGACTCCATCAACCCCGTTCTCTTGAACGCTTCCGCACGCGATCTACAAGGGTATGTAGATGCACTCCTTTCTCCCTCGTTGCTAGATGACTCCATAGATTGATCTTGGTGATGCGTAGAAAATTTTAAAATTCTGCTACGTTCCCCAACAGTGGCATCATGAGCTAGGTCTATGCGTAGTTTCTATGCACGAGTTGAACACAAAGCAGTTGTGGGCGTCGATATTGTCAATTTGCTTGCCGTTACTAGTCTTATCTTGATTTGGCGGCATCGTGGGATGAAGCGGCCCGGACCGACCTTACATGTACGCTTACGTGAGACTGGTTCCACCGATTGACATGCACTAGTTGCATAAGGTGGCTGGCGGGTGTCTGTCTCTCCCACTTTAGTCGGATCGGATTCGATGAAAAGGGTCCTTATGAAGGGTAAATAGAAATTGGCATATCATGTTGTGGTTTTGGCGTAGGTAAGAAACGTTCTTGCTAGAAACCTATAGCAGCCACGTAAAAAACTTGCAACAACAATTAGAGGACGTCTAACTTGTTTTTGCAGCATGTGCCGTGTGATGTGATATGGCCAAAAGGATGTGATGAATGATATATGTGATGTATGAGATTGATCATGTTCTTGTAATAGGAATCACGACTTGCATGTCGATGAGTATGACAACCGGCAGGAGCCATATGAGTTGTCTTTATTTATTTATGACCTGCGTGTCAACATAAACGTCATGTAATTACTTTACTTTATTGCTAAAGTGTTAGCCATAGTAGTAGAAGTAATAGATGACGAGACAACTTCAAGAAGACACGATGATGGAGATCATGGTGTCATGCCGGTGACAATGATGATCATGGAGCCCCGAAGATGGAGATCAAAAGGAGCAAATGATATTGGCCATATCATGTCACTATTTGATTGCATGTGATGTTTATCATGTTTTACATCTTATTTTCTTAGAACGACGGTAGCTTAAATAAGATGATCCCTCGTAATAATTTCAAGAAAGTGTTCCCCCTAACTGTGCACCGTTGTGAAGGTTCATTGTTTCGAAGCACCACGTGATGATCGGGTGTGATAGATTCTAACGTTTGAATACAACAGGCGTAAGCTAGATTTACACACGCAATACACTTAGGTTGACTTGAGAGCCTAGCATGTACAAACATGGACTCGGAACACAGAAGACCGAAAGGTCGAGCATGAGTCGTATATAAGATACGATCAACATGAAGATGTTCACCGATGTTGACTAGTCCGTCTCACGTGATGATCGGACACGGCCTAGTTGACTCGGATCATGTTTCACTTAGATGACTAGAAGGATGTCTATCTGAGTGGGAGTTCATTGAATAATTTGATTAGATGAACTTAATTATCATGAACTTAGTCTAAAATCTTTACACTATGTCTTGTAGATCAAATGGCCCACGCTAATGTTGCCCTCAACTTCAATGCGTTCCTAGAGAAAACCAAGCTGAAAGACGATGGCAGCAACTATACGGACTGGGTCCAGAACCTGAGGATCATCCTCATAGCTGCCAAGAAAGATTATGTCCTAGAAGCACCGCTAGGTGACGCACCCATCCCAGAGAACCAAGACGTTATGAACGCTTGGCAGTCACGTGCTGATGATTACTCCCTCGTTCAGTGCGGCATGCTTTACAGCTTAGAACCGGGGCTCCAAAAGCATTTTGAGAGACACGGAGCATATGAGATGTTCGAAGAGCTGAAAATGGTTTTCCAAGCTCATGCCCGGGTCGAGAGATATGAAGTCTCCGACAAGTTCTTCAGCTATAAGATGGAGGAAAATAGTTCTGTCAGTGAGCACATACTCAAAATGTCTGGGTTCCATAATCGCTTGACTCAGCTGGGAGTTAATCTCCTGGATGACGCGGTCATTGACAGAATCCTTCAGTCGCTTCCACCGAGCTACAAGAGCTTTGTGATGAACTTCAATATGCAGGGGATGGAAAAGACCATTCCTGAGGTATATTCAATGCTGAAATCAGCGGAGGTGGAAATCAAAAAGGAACATCAAGTGTTGATGGTGAATAAAACCACTAAGTTCAAGAAAGGCAAGGGTAAGAAGAACTTCAAGAAGGATGGCAAGGGGGTTGCCGCGCCCGGTAAGCAAGCTGCCGGGAAGAAGCCAAAGAATGGACCCAAGCCCGAGACTAAGTGTTTTTATTGCAAGGGAAGTGGTCACTGGAAGCGAAACTGCCCCAAATACTTAGCGGACAAGAAGGCCGGCAACACTAAAGGTATATGTGATATACATGTAATTGATGTGTACCTTACCAGTGCTCGTAGTAGCTCCTGGGTATTTGATACCGGTGCGGTTGCTCACATTTGTAACTCAAAGCAGGAGCTGCGGAATAAGCGGAGACTGGCGAAGGACAAGGTGACGATGCGCGTCGAGAATGGTTCCAAGGTCGATGTGATCGCCGTCGGCACGCTGCCTCTACATTTACCTATGGGATTAGTTTTAAACCTCAATAATTGTTATTTAGTGCCAGCTTTGAGCATGAACATTGTATCAGGATCTCGTTTAATTCGAGATGGCTACTCATTTAAATCCGAGAATAATGGTTGTTCTATTTATATGAGAGATATGTTTATGGTCATGCTCCGCTGGTGAATGGTTTATTCTTAATGAATCTCGAGCATAATGTTACACATATTCATAGTGTGAATACCAAAAGATGTAAGGTTGATAATGATAGTCCCACATACTTGTGGCACTGCCGCCTTGGTCACATAGGTGTCAAACGCATGAAGAAGCTCCATGCAGATGGACTTTTGGAGTCTCTTGATTATGAATCATTTGACACGTGCGAACCATGCCTCATGGGTAAAATGACCAAGACTCCATTCTCAGGAACAATGGAGCGAGCAACCAACTTATTGGAAATCATACATACTGATGTGTGCGGTCCAATGAGTGTTGAGGCTCGCGGTGGCTATCGTTATGTTCTCACCCTCACTGACAACTTGAGTAGATACGGGTATGTCTACTTAATGAAACACAAGTCTGATACCTTTGAAAAGTTCAAGGAATTTCAGAGTGAGGTTGAGAATCAACGTGACAAGAAAATCAAGTTCTTGCGATCAGATCGTGGGGGAGAATACTTGAGTCACGAATTTGGCACACACTTAAGGAAATGTGGAATAGTTTCACAACTCACGCCGCCTGGAACACCTCAGCGTAATGGTGTGTCCGAACGTCGTAATCGCACTCTATTGGATATGGTGCGATCTATGATGTCTCTTACCGATTTACCGTTGTCATTTTGGGGCTATGCTTTAGAGACTGCCACATTCACTTTAAATAGGGCTCCGTCGAAATCCGTTGAGACAACACCATATGAATTATGGTTTGGGAAGAAACCTAAGCTGTCGTTTCTAAAAGTTTGGGGATGCGATGCTTATGTCAAGAAACTTCAACCTGAAAAGCTCGAACCCAAATCGGAAAAATGCGTCTTCATAGGATACCCTAAAGAAACTATTGGGTATACCTTCTACCTCAGATCCGAAGGCAAGATCTTTGTTGCCAAGAATGGATCCTTTCTAGAGAAAGAGTTTCTCTCGAAAGAAATAAATGGGAGGAAAGTAGAACTTGATGAAGTATTACCTCTTGAACCGGAGAGTGGCGCAGCTCAGGAAATTGTTCCTGACGTGCCTGCACTGACTAGAGAGGAAGTTAATGATGATGATCATGAAACTTCAGATCAAGTTGCTACTGAACTTCGTAGGTCCACAAGAACACGTTCCACACCAGAGTGGTACGGCAACCCTCTCTTGGAAATCATGTTGTTGGACAACGGTGAACCTTCGAACTATGAAGAAGCGATGGCGGGCCCAGATTCCGACAAATGGCTGGAAGCCATGAAATCCGAGATAGGATCCATGTATGAAAATGAAGTATGGACTTTGACTGACTTGCCCGATGATCGGCGAGCCATAGAAAATAAATGGATCTTTAAGAAGAAGACAGACGTGGATGGTATTGTAACCATCTATAAAGCTCGGCTTGTCGCTAAGGGTTATCGACAAGTTCAAGGGGTTGACTACGATGAGACTTTCTCACCCGTAGCGAAGCTGAAGTCCGTCCGAATCATGTTAGCAATTGCCGCATTCTATGATTATGAGATATGGCAAATGGATGTCAAAACGGCATTCCTTAATGGTTTCCTTAAGGAAGAATTGTATATGATGCAGCCGGAAGGTTTTGTCGATCCTAAGAATGCTGACAAGGTGTGCAAGCTCCAACGCTCGATTTATGGGCTGGTGCAAGCATCTCGGAGTTGGAACATTCGTTTTGATGAGATGATCAAAGCGTTTGGGTTTACGCAGACTTATGGAGAAGCCTGCATTTACAAGAAAGTGAGTGGGAGCTCTGTAGCATTTCTCATATTGTATGTGGATGACATACTGTTGATGGGAAATGATATAGAATTCTTAGAAAGCATAAAGGCCTACTTGAACAAGTGTTTTTCAATGAAGGATCTTGGAGAAGCTGCCTATATATTAGGCATCAAGATCTATAGAGATAGATCGAGACGCCTCATTGGTCTTTCACAGAGTATGTACCTTGACAAGATATTGAAGAAGTTCAAAATGGATCAGTCAAATAAGGGGTTCTTGCGTGTATTGCAAGGTACGAGATTGAGCACGGCTCAATGCCCGACCATGGCAGAAGATAGAGAAAAGATGAGTGTCGCCCCCTATGCCTCTGCCATAGGGTATATCATGTATGCTATGCTGTGTACCAGACCTGATGTAAACCTTGCCATAAGTTTGGTAGGAAGGTACCAAAGTAATCCTGGCATGGAACACTGGACACCGGTCAAGAATATCCTGAAGTACCTAAAGAGGACCAAGGATATGTTCGGAGTCCCGGATGAGATCCCGGACATCACGAGGAGTTCCGGAATGGTCCGGAAGTGAAGATTTATGTATAGGAAGTCAAGTTTCGGCCATCGGGAAAGTTTCGGGGGTACTCGGTATTGTACCGGGACCACCGGAAGGGTCCCGGGGGTCCACCAGGTGGGGCCACCTATCCCGGAAGGCCCCATGGGCTGAAGTGGGAGGGGAACCAACCCCTAGTGGGCTGGTGCGCCCCCTTGGGCCTCCCCCTGCGCCTAGGGTTGGAAACCCTAGGGGTGGGGGACGCCCCACTTGGCTTGGGGGGCAAGCCACCCCCTTGGCCGCAGGTCCCCCTTGGAGATTGGATCTCCTAGGGCCGGCGCCCCCCTAGGGACCCTATATATAGTGTGGGGGGGGGAGGGAGAGAAGCCACACCCTAGCCCCTGGCCTCTCCCTCTCCCTCCCGTGACACTGCTCCCTCTCCCTGTGCTTGGCGAAGCCCTGCCGAGATCACCGTTGCTTCCACCACCATGCCGTCGTGCTGCTGGATCTTCATCAACCTCTCCTTCCCCCTTGCTGGATCAAGTTGGAGGAGACGTCTTCCCAACCGTACGTGTGTTGAACGCGGAGGTGCCGTCCGTTCGGCGCTAGGTCATCGGTGATTTGGATCACGACGAGTATGAGTCCATCAACCCCGTTCTCTTGAACGCTTCCGCGCGCGATCTACAAGGGTATGTAGATGCACTCCTTTCTCCCTCGTTGCTAGATGAATCCATAGATTGATCTTGGTGATGCGTAGAAAATTTTAAAATTCTGCTACGTTCCCCAACAATAGCATGGAACAGTAAAAAATTATAGATACGTTGGAGACGTATCAAGCATCCGCAAGCTTAATTCCTATTCCTGCTTGTCCTCGAGTAGGTAAATGATAAAAACATAATTTTTGATGTGGAATGCTACCTAGCATAATTCTCAATGTAATTTCTTTATTGTGGCATGAATGTTTAGATCCAAAAGATTCAAGACAAAAGTTTAATATTGACATAAAAAATAATAATACTTCAAGCATACTAACTAAGCAATCATGTCTTCTCAAAATAACATGGCAAAAGAAAGTCCATCCCTACAAAATCATATAGTTTGGTCATGCTCCATTTTCGTCACACAAGAATGCTCTCATCTTGCACAACCCCGATAACAAGCCAAGCAATTGTTTCATACTTTAGTAATCTCAAAAAAATTTCAACTTTCACGCAATACATGAGCATGAGCCATGGATATAGCACTATGGGTGGAATAGAATATGATGATGGGGGTTATGTGGAGAAGACAAAAAAAAGATAAAGTCTCACATTGACGCGCCTAATCAATGGGCTAGGGAGATGCCCATCAATTGATGTCAATGCAAGGAGTAGGGATTTCCATGTATGAAAGCTCAAAAAAAGAAACTAAGTGGGTGTGCATCCAACTTGCTTGCTCACGAAGACCTAGGGCATTTGAGGAAGCCCATTGTTGGAATATACAAGCCAAGTTCTATAATAAAAAATTCCCACTAGTATATGAAAGTGACAAAACAAGAGACTCTCTATCATAAAGATCATGGTGCTACTTTGAAGCACAAGTGTGGAAAAGGAGGATAGTAGCATTGTCCCTTTTTATCTCTTTTTTTCTGGGCCTTTTTTATTTGTCCTTTTTTGGGACAATGCTCTATTAATGATGATCATCACACTTCTATCTATTTACAACTCAATGATTACAACTCGATACTAAAACAAAATATGACTCTATATGAATGCCTCCGGCGGTGTACCGGGAAGGGCAATGAATCAACAGTGACATTTATGATAATTATGCATGGTGGCTTTGCCACAAATACGATGTCAACTACATGATCATGCAAAGCAATATGACAATGATGAAGCATGTCATAAATGAAACAGTGGAAAGTTGCATGGCAATATATCTCGGAATGGCTATGGAAATGCCATAATAGGTAGGTATGGTGGCTATTTTGAGGAAGATATAAGGAGGTTTATGTGTGATAGAGCGTATCATATCATGGGGTTTGGATGCACTGGCGAAGTTTGCACCAACTCTCAAGGTGAGAAAGGGCAATGCACAGTACTGAAGAGGCTAGCAATGATGGAAGGGTGAGAGTGCGTATAATCCATGGACTCAACATTAGTCATAAAGAACTCACATACTTATTGCAAAAATCTACAAGTCATCAAAAACCAAGCACTACGCGCATGCTCCTAGGGGGATAGATTGGTAGGAAAATACCATAGCTCGTCCCCGACCGCCACTCATAAGGAAGACAATCAAAGAACACCTCATGTTTCAAATTTGTTACACAAGGGTACTGTACGTGCATGTTACGGGACTTGCAATCTTCAACACAAGTATTTCAAAAATTCACAACTACTCAACTGGCACACTCTAATATCACCATCTTTATATCTCAAAACAATTATCAAGTATCAAACTTCTCATAGTATTCAATGCACTTTCTATGATAGTTTTTATTATACCCATCTTGGATGCCTATCGTATTAGGACTAATTTCATAACCAAAGCAAATTACCATGCTGTTCTAAAGGAGTCTCAAAATAATATAAGTGAATGATGGGAGATCAATAATTTCTATAAAATAAAACCACCACCATGCTCTAAAAGATATAAGTGAAGCACTAGAGCAAAATTATCTAGCTCAAAAGATATAAGTGAAGCACATAGAGTATTCTAATAAATTCCAATTCATGTGTGTCTCTCCCAAAAGGTGTTTACAGAAAGGATGATTGTGGTAAACTAAAAAGCAAAGACTCAAGTCATACAAGACGCTCCAAGCAAAACACATATCATGTGGTGAATAAAAATATAGCCTCAAGTAAATTTACCGATGGAAGAAGACGAAAGAGGGGATGCCTTCCGGGGCATCCACAAGCTTAGCCTTTTGGTTGTCCTTGAATTTTATCTTGGGGTGCCTTGGGCATCCCCAATCTTAGGCTCTTGCCACTCCTTGTTCCATAATCCATCAAATCTTTACCGAAAACTTGAAAACTTCACAACACAAAACTCAACAGAAAATCTCATGAGCTCCGTTTGTATAAGAAAACAAACCACCAGTTAAGGTAATGTAATGAACTCATTATTTATTTATATTGGTGTTAAACCTACTGTATTCCAACTTCTCTATGGTTCATACCCTCCGATACTAGCCATAGATGCATCAAAATAAGCAAACAACACACGAAAACAGAATCTGTCAAAAACAGAACAGTCTGTAGTAATCTGTAGGTTTAGAATACTTATGTAACCCCAAAAATTCTGAAATAAATTTTTGGACGTGAGGAATTTGTCTATTAATCATCTTCAAAAAGATTCAACCTAATCTCACTCTCCAGTAAAAAATGGCAGCAAATCTCGTGAGCGATAAAGTTTCTATTTTTTAAAGCAAGATCGCTAAAACTTCCCCCAAGTCTTCCCAAAGGTTCTACTTGGCACAAACACTAATTAAAAGCATAAAACTACATCTAAGTAGAGGCTAGATGAATTATTTATTAGTAAACAGAACCAAAAAAGAAATAAACAAAAATAAAATTGGGTTGCCTCCCAACAAGCGCTATCGTTTAACGCCCCTAGCTAGGCATAAAAGCAAGAATAGATCTAGGTATTGCCATGATAATGATAAGGTAGATCACAAAAACTCATCTCATACTCCCAACTTTCAGAAGCAAGCTTTCTTTGTGGCAAGCAAAAGTAATCAAAAGGGCTAAATTTAATGGGACAAAAGTCCCCAAGATCAAGCTCAGGAGGTATTGGTTCCTCCTTTGGCCCCTCATATTGCACAACCAATTCATCATTATAAGCATTCTTTTGGCAAAAAGTCATGAGCCTTTGTTCAAGGGAAAAACCCAACCCATTATTTTGGATGGAAAAATTATTATTAAGTTCAGAAATACTATCAACAAGAACATCGGTAGGAACCTTCTTTCTAAGGTTTTCGTTAAAAGCAACATGATCTAAGGATCGTAAGCGCATTATGTCTTCTTGATAAAAAAGATTGCTTCTATGGGAGGACGGCCGACGTCCACCCTATAATGCACAAAAATTTCATTGGCTTCTTTCATTATAAATCTGAACTAATGAGCTAAAAATATAGTAGCCGCTCGCTTAACAGAAGAGTGCTCAATATTAGAAAGTTCTAGAAAAATCCTTTGGATGCAAGGGTGCATATGAATAAATTGTCTTTCAAGTTCAACTATGAGCAAAGATATAGCATCCGCAAAACTACTAGTTGTATGGAGAATAGACCCTCCCATAGTAGGTAAAGCACTGACACAAGTAAAGAAATCTTGAATAACTCCTTTTCCAATAATATTACCACTACCAATCCGAAACTTTTTAGTGTGTAAAATAGTAGGTTCTTCAGGAGGATCAACAAAAGCATCAAAGTTTTCCATGTTATTACCACTATCCTTATCAATGATAACCTCCCCAATTTCAGACATGGTGGCAGCAAGAGGCAAGCACAAAAAGGCGAACGGGAAAGAAGCAAGCGTAAAAGAGGGTGAATAAAACGGCAAGGGTGAAGTGGGGGAGAGGAAAACGAGAGGCAAATGGCAAATAATGTAATGCGAGGGATAAGAGTTTGTGATGGGTACTTGGTATGTCTTGACTTGTGCGTAGATCTCCCCGGCAACGGTGCCATAAATCCTTCTTGCTACCTCTTGAGCACTGCGTTGGTTTTCCCTTGAAGAGGAAAGGGTGATGCAGCAAAGTAGCATAAGTATTTCCCTTAGTTTTTGAGAACCAAGGTATCAATCCAGTAGGAGACTACACGCAAGTCCCTTGTACCTACACAAACAATACGAACCTCGCAACCAACGCGATAAAGGGGTTGTCAATCCCTTCACGGTCACTTACGAGAGTGAGATCTGATAGAGATAATAATAGTAAGATAAATATTGTTGGTATTTTTATGATATAGATTTGAAAGTAAAGATTGCAACATAAAATAGATTGGAAACTTATATGATAAAAGATAGACCCAGGGGTCATAGGTTTCACTAGTGGCCTCTCTCAAGATAGCATAAGTATTACGGTGGGTGAACAAATTACTGTCGAGCAATTGATAGAGAAGTGCATAATTATGAGAATATCTAGACATGATTATGTATATAGGCATCACGTACGCGACAAGTAGACCGAAATGATTATGCATCTACTACTATTACTCCACACATCGACCGCTATTCAGCATGCATCTAGAGTATTAAGTTCATAAGAACAGAGTAATGCATTAGGCAAGATGACATGATGTAGAGGGATAAAATCAAGCAATATGATATAAACCCCATCCTTTTATCCTCGATGGAAACAATACAATACGTGCCTTGCTACCCCTGCTGTCACTGAGAAAGGACACCGCAAGATTGAACCCAAAGCTAAGCACTTCTCCCATTGCAATAAAGATCAATCTAGTAGGCCAAACCAAACTGATAATTCGAAGAGACTTGCAAAGATAACCAATCATACATAAAAGATTTCGGATAAGAATCAAATATTGTTCATAGATAAACTTGATCATAAACCCACAATTCATCGGATCTCAACAAACACACCACAAAAAGAGTTACATCAAATAGATCTCCAAGAAGATCGAGGAGAACATTGTATTGAGATCCAAAGAGAGAGAAGAAGCCATCTAGCTAATAACTATGGACCTGAAGGTCTGTGGTAAACTACTCACACATCATTGGAGAGGTTATGGTGTTGATGTAGAAGCCCTCCATGATCGATTCCCCCTCTGGCGGAGCTCCGGAAAAGGCCCCAAGATGGGATCTCTTGGGTACAGAAGGTTGCGGCGGTGGAAATAGGGTTTCGTGGTGCTCCTCGATGTTTTCGGGGTATATGGATATATATAGGAGGAAGAAGTAGGTCGGTGGAGCTGCGAGGGGCCCACAAGGGTGGGGGCGCGCCCAGGGGGGCAGGCACACCTCCCTGCCTCGTGGCCACCTCGTTTCTTTCTTGACGACTACTCCAAGTCCCCTGGATCACGTTTATTCCAAAAATAACCGTCCCGAAGGTTTCATTCTGTTTGGATTCTGTTTGATATTCCTTTTCTGCGAAACATTGAAATAGGCAAAAAGATAGCAATTTGCATTGGGCCTTGGGTTAGTAGGTTAGTCCCAAAAATAATATAAAAGTGTATAAATAAGCCCATTAACATCCAAAACAGATAATATAATGCATGGAACAATAAAAAATTATAGATATGTTGGAGACGTATCAAGTTTATCCCTCTACATCATGTCATCTTGCCTAATGCGTTACTCTGTTCTTGTGAACTTAATACTCTAGATGCATGCTGGATAGCGGTCGATGTGTGGAGTAATAGTAGTAGATGCAAAATCGTTTCGGTCTACTTATCACGGACGTGATGCCTATATACATGATCATGCCTAGATATTTTCATAACTTTGCACTTTTCTACCAATTGCTCGACAATAATTTGTTCACCCACCATAGAATATGCTATCTTGAGAGAAGCCACTAGTGAAACCTATGGTCCCCAGGTCTATTCTCCATTATATTATTTTCCCGTTAACTAGCTATTTCTGTCGCCATTTATTTTGTAATCTTTACTTCTCAATCTATACAACAAAAATACCAAAAATATTTATCTTATTATCTTTATCAGATCTCACTTTTGCAAGTGGTCGTGAAGGGACTGACAAACCCTTTATCCATTGGTTGCAAGGTTCTAGATTGTTTGTGCAGGTACGAGGGACTTGTGTGTAGTCTCCTACTGGATTGATACATTGGTTCTCAAAAACTGAGGGAAATACTTAGGCTACTTTGCTGCATCACCCTTTCCTCTTCAAGGGTAAACCAACACATGCTCAAGAGGTACCAGGCTTCTTGACCTTGTTTCTTAAATCTTAACCGTAGTTCTATATCCTACTTGACAAGGTTTGCTATCATTGGCAAGGTTTTATTCACGTTTTTTTGCTTTTCTTAATATATATGGTTTACTCACGATTTCATGGCTTTTTATTTCATTTGTTTTAGGTGTGCCGTGGTTGCTAAGCGATGGAGGGAGGGCCTGTTTTGCTGTGGTATGGCGGTTTAGAGGACATTTTTTGTTAGAAGCGTGTTATCAACGATAGTTACCCTATGTTTGATTCATGATAATTATGTAATACTCGCATTCTGTTCTAATTTCAATTTGATAGCCAGATGCCTACAAGCAAAATGTTTTGTAGCAATGTTTTCTTACTATGGTGTTTTTTGACTTGTAAAGATCTGATTTTTAGCATTTTTGCACCATGTCCTCCTTATATTGCAAACCCTGTCAACCAAATGAGTTTTTTATACACAGGGGTTTGGGGATGGAGGGGAATTGGGGAATCAAGAGGATTGGGTGGAAGGGAGGGATTCACCAAATCCTCCTGAATCCCCGCCTCCCAACTCTTCCCAAATCCCTTTGTGCCAAAGGAAGCCTTAAGAGGTTCTGACACATTCTTGGAGAGGAGCTTACAAAAGAAGCACTATAAGCAATTAATAATAAAAAGATATCGGATGGGTGTAACTCCACGAATGTTGTTCTCATTCATAAGGTGGATAGCCCAAAGGTAATCACACAATATAGGCCAATCAGTTTATGTAATATGGTCTAAAAAATAATTTCTAAGATGTTAGCAAATAGACTCAAGAAGATACTGCCTAAGGTAATTTCCCCAACTCAGAGTGCGTTTCTTCCAGGCAGATTGATTACGGTAATGTTCTGGTTGCCTATGAGTGTTTTCATGCAATAAAGAAGAAGACCCATGGAACTGATGGTATTTGTGGTGTTAAGTTGGACATGCTCAAAGCATATGCCAGAGTTGAATGGGTATTCTTGCAACAAATGATGTTGAAGTTGGGATTTCATCCACAGTGAGTTGAGTTGATCATGGAGTGTGTCTCGTCTGTGAGCTACATAATTAGATTCAACAATACATAGACAGAAGAATTTTTTCCTACAAGGGGACTGAGACAGGGGGACCCACTGTCACCATACTTATTTACGTTATGTTCAGAGGGGCTCTTGAGTATGTTGACCCATAAGGAGGAGATCAGAGGACTTGAAGGTATTCGTGTGTGCAGAAATGCCCCCTCTATCTCTCATCTTTTGTTTGCTGATGACTCCCTTATTTTGATGAGAGCTAATGATCATGATGCGGATACTTTGAAGAGAATCTTAGATAGATATTGTACAAGCTTGGGCTAGCGGGTGAGTACTGCAAAATCCAGCATTTTCTTTAGCCCTAACACGAGGGTTATGGTGAGGGAAGTAGTCTATGGTACACTGGATATACTAACTGAAGCTTTGTTAGATAAATACTTGGGCCTACCAACCATGGTTGGAGTTGACCGAAGTGACTGTTTTCAGCACCTCATTGACAGAGTATGTCAGCGTTTAAAGGGATGGAAGGAGAAATTCTTATCTATACAGGGTAAAGAAATTTTGTTGAAATCTGTGGCACAAGCAATCCCGTCTTACGCAATGTCCGTATTCAAATTACCAAAGGGCATTTGCAAATCAATTAGTGATGAAGTTTCAGGTTTCTAGTGGGGAGATGGATAAGAAAAGAAAAAATGCACTGGTTTGCGTGGTGGAAAATGTGTGTTTCGAAGAAGAAGGGTGGTATGGGGTTTAGGGACCTTCATAGCTTTAACCTTGCTATGCTAGCAAAGCAGTGTTGGCGACTTCTCCAAAATCCCGAATCTTTGTGCACGCGTGTTCTCAGTGCTAAGTACTATCCTGGAGGTGACATATTAAAAGCAGGGCCAAGAAAGGAACCTCATTCACATGGCAAAGTATTGTTGCTGGGATTCAAACCTTCAAAAGGGGTTGTATATGGCAAGTTGGGACGGGGTCACATATAAAACTATGCGAAGACCCCTGGATCCCCTCTAATGAAATGAGAATGATCATTACCCCAAGAGGAGGAATCATGCTTAATAAGGTGGAAGATATTATTGATCCATACACGGGACAATGGGATGAGGCACTAATCCGTAGTGTTCTTTCACTTGTTGATGCTTTCAAAATTCTACAAATTTCCCTTTATGCGGAAGCAAGGGAAGATCTTGTGGCTTGGCAATTCACATGGTCGGGAACCTTTTCTGTTCGATCGGCATATCACGTGGAATTTCATCACCAATTTGGTCGCCACTTTCATAGCGCAGATTGTCCAGAAAGGTTACACATCAACCCGGTCTAGAAGGATCTATGACAACTTCGAATCCCTGGTAAGATAATAATAATTGGATGGAAGGTGTTAAAGGGTGTCTTACCATGTTTTGGGGTTTTAGCTAACAGGGATATCCCTCTGGTACCTCAATGTCCTCTTTGTAAGACTGGCCTAGAAGACATCCAACATTGCCCTTTCACTTGTGCGCATGCAGCCGAGGTCCGGACCGAACTGAAACTCTCAAACCTCATTCAAGATGCAGTGGCCCAGGACTGGTCTAGTTCAATAAATCTGGAAAGTTTGCTTCAAAACCGCTCATTGATTCATGAACTTCTTGCTGCTAAACTGATCATAGTTGCAATGTGGTATATCTGGTGGCCAAGAAGGCAGGGTGTGAAAGGCGAGTCGATTAGACACCTCAACGGACAACAATGACTATTTGAGTGTTGGCTACAAATTTTATTCATAGTTGTACGCTGAAACACCCTTGTTGGAAGGATGATCAGACACCTCAACAAACAACAATGACTATTTGAGTGTTGGCTACAAATTTTATTCACAGTTGTACGCCGAAACACCCTTGTCGGAAGGATGATCATATGTGGAAGAAGACTGTTAAGATCAACGTGGATGCATCATTTCATGCTGAGAATATGTCAGGAGCTTGCGGAGCTGTAGCCAGGGATGAGCACGACAACTTTATTGCAGAAACAACTTGGATATTACCACACGTATCATCCGCAGTAGCTGCAGAATTCAAGGCCATTCGAAGTGGAATAATCCTAGTGTCTAATATCAGATGTACCAAGATTATCATGGAATCTGATAAACATGAATGCTCTGGAGGTATTTGCGCATCTAGAAGCATATATGGGTCCCGGTACTCTGATCATTACAGGAGCCACTATCTTATCCTTGGAGTTTTCTCATATTACTTTTGTCCACAGCCACACGGAAGCAAATCTAGTGGCGAATAGTTTAGCTAAGCATTGATTTAGTTTAAATGCTTCAAAATATTGGGAGGGGGATGCCCCTGACTTTACTCTTCCCCAGACTGTAAATGAAGCTATTGTTTGAGTAATAAAGTTTGATATGTTTAAAAGAATATAAGAGCATTTAGATCACTATAAATAGTATAGCTCAATCCTATTGCCATCATTTAATTAGTAATCCCTCCGTAAAGTAATATAAGAGCATTTAGATCACTGTAGTAAGATCTAAACGCTCTTATATTACTTTGCAGAGGGAGTGTATAGTTCAAAACATCCGTGTGATATACAAGCTTGAGCAAGCACAAGAAGTTAGACCACTCTCGTCCGAGGAGTCGTGGCTTCGACGCACCGTGAAACTTGGTCTATTGGGCTTGACATTGTTAGAACATACAATCACGCGACAAAGGTCTAGGATCAGATGGATCTGGGATGGAGATGCAAACACTCATCTCTTTCATATTGATTGGCTTTACTTTGCCGACATCATGTCTTCTTGCTTAAGGCGTCACTCCATTCTTTTATGAACTTAATACCATAGATGCATGTTGGATAGCGGTCGATTGGTGGAGTAATAGTAGTAGATTCCGGCAGGAGTCGGTCTACTTGTCATGGACGTGATGCCTATATACATGATCATCGTCATGAATACGTCATAACTATGCGCTTCTCTATCAATTGTCCGACAGTAATTTGTTCACCCACCGTATGCTATGCATTCGAGAGAGAAGCCTCTAGTGAAAACTATGGCCCCGGGTCTACTTTTATCATATTATAAAAACCAAAATTCCTTTGTTGCAATTTATTTACCTTTATTTTACTTTGTAATTTATCCATATACATATACAAGATTTGATCCTTGCAAGTAACGAGTCCAAGGGGATTGACAACCCTCTTGCTCGTGTTGGGTGCAAGTACTTGCTTTTGTGTGTGCAAGTGCTGTTCATGAGGCTTTGCATGATTCTTCTAGTGGTTCGATAAACATTGGTTAGGGACTTTGCTATACTTCAGCTCCCCTCCTTTTCAGGGAAAATCTCAACGTAGCTCAGGAGTAATAGGAATAATCTTTGGCGCCGTTGTCGGGGAGACATCATCAAAATCTATCAAGTACATACACACAAACTATCATCTACTTGCTCTACTTTTTATTTGCATTTTTATTTGCTCTACCTCTCATTTTCATCTCCCCACTTCTCATAAAAAACACAAAAAATTATTATTTTTTGCTTTGCTCGTTTGCTTGGTTCGTCGCTATGTCTAGTGTTACTATCCCTCTTTTATTTCCGGATTTTGAAGTTCTTTACTTCAAATAGAAACAAGGAGAAAACCTCAAATATGATTGTTATTGAATAATGGAATCTTATCATTTATGTACCATAAAAGGTGACATTAAGATCTTGCTTCAAAACTTTTATGTGGAGCTTACTATGCCTAATAGACAAGTTCTTCATTTTGCTACTAAATGTAACTTTATTGAAAGTGATGCTAATGATGCCTATGAAATACTAGAGGAGATAGTAGGAACTCCACGTACACAAAAATGATTTAATTATACTCGGGAAGGAATCCAAATCTTAGAAAAACTAGGGGATATGCAGAAAAATTTGGTGGAGTTACAAAAGACTAATTGTTGGGGAACGTAGTTTTTCAAAAAAAATTCGACGATCACGCAAGATCTATCTAGGAGATGCATAGCAACGAGAGGGGAGAGTGTGTCCATGTACCCTCGTAGACCGAAAGCGGAAGCGTTTTGTAATGCGGTTGATGTAGTCGAACGTCTTCACGATCCAACCGATCCAAGTACTGAACGTATGGCACCTCTGTGTTCTACACATGTTCAGCACGATGACGTCCCTCGAGCTCTTGATACAATTGAGGACGAGGGAGAGTTCCATCAGCATGACGGCATGGCGACAGTGATGATGAAGTTACCGGCGCAGGGCTTCACGTAAGCACTACGACGATATGAACGCGGTGGTAAACTATGGAGGGGGGCACCGCACACGGCTAAGATATGTCTGTTGTGCCTTTGGGGTGCCCCCGCCTTCGTATATAAAGGGGGAGGAGGAGGTGGCCGGCCAAAGGGGGCACGCCATGAGGGGGGAGTCCTACTTGGACTCCTAGTCCAAGTAGGATTCGGCCCCTCCTTCCTTCCACCGAAGAGGGAAAAGGGGAAGGGACAGAGGTGAGAAGGAAAGAGGGGGTCGCCCCCTCCCCTAGTCCAATTCGATTTGGGAAAGGGGGGCACACGCCTCCCCACGTGGCCTTCCTCCTCTCCTCTAATATGGCCCAATAGGCCCAATACTTCCCCCAGGGGGTTCCGGTAACCCCTCGGTACTCCGGTAAAATATCTAAATCACTCGGAACCATTCTGATGTCCGAATATAACCTTCCAATATATGAATCTTTACCTCTCGACCATTTAGAGACTCCTGGTCATGTCCGTGATCTCATCCGGGACTCTGAACAACTTCGGTCATCAAATCACATAACTCATAATACAAATCGTCATCGAACGTTAAGCGTGCTGACCCTACAGGTTCGAGAACTATGTAGACATGACTGAGACACATCTCCAGTAAATAACCAATAGCGTAACCTGGATGCTCATATTGGCTCCTACATATTGTACGAAGATCTTTATCGGTCAAACCGCATAACAACATACGTCATTCCCTTTGTCATAGGTATGTTAATTGCCTGAGATTCAATCGTTCGTATCATCATACTTAGTTCAAACTCGTTACCGGCAAGTCTCTTTACTAGTTCCGTAATGCATCATCCCATAACTAACTTATTAGTCACATTGCTTGCAAGGCTTATAATGATGTGCATTATCGAGAGGGCCCAGAGATACCTCTCCGATACACAGAGTGAAAAATCCTAATCTCGATCTATTCCCACTCAACAAATACCATGGGAGACATATGTAGAGCATATTTATAATCACCCAGTTCCGTTGTGACGTTTGATGACACACAAGGTGTTCCTCCGGTATTTGGGAGTTGCATAATCTCATAGTCAGAGGAACATGTATAAGTCATGAAGAAAGCAATAGCAATAAAACTAAACGATCATTATGATAAGCTAACGGATGGGTCTTGTCCATCACATCATTCTCTAATGATGTGATCCCATTCATCAAATGACAACACATGTCTATGGCCAGGAAACTTAACCATCTTTGATTAACGAGCTAGTGAAGTAGAGGCATACCAGGGGCACTCTGTTTGTGTATGTATTCACACATGTACTAAGTTTCCGGTTAATACAATTCTAGCATGAATAATAAACATTTATCATGATATAAGAAAATATAAATAACAACTTTATTATTGCCTCTAGGGCATATTTCCTTCAGTCTACAACTTGCACTAGAGTCAATAATCTAGTTCACATAGCCATGTGATTTAACACCAATAGTTCACATCACCATGTGATTAACACCCATAGTTCACATCACCATGTGACCAACACCCAAAGGGTTTACTAGAGTTAATAATCTAGTTCACATCGCCATGTGATTAACACCGAAAGAGTACTAAGGTTTGATCATGTTTTGCTTGTGAGGGAAGTTTAGTCAACATGTCTGCCACATTCAGATCCGTATGTATTTTGCAAATTTCTATGTCTACAATGCTCTGCATGGAGCTACTCTAGCTAATTGCTCCCACTTTCAATATGTATCCATATTGAGACTCAGAGTCACCCAGATCGGTGTTTAAAGCTTGCTTCGATGTAACTCTTTACGATGAACTCTTTATCACCTCCATAATCGAGAGATATTTCCTTAGTCCTCTCAGGATAATTTTGACCGCTGTCCAGTGATCTACTCCTGGATCACTATTGTACCCCTTTGCCAAACTCATGGCAAGGTACACAATAGCTCTAGTATACAACATGGCGTACTTTATAGAACCTATGACCGAGGCATAGGGAATGACTTTCATTCTCTTTCTATATTCTGCCATGGTCGGGTTTTGAGTCTTACTCAACTTCACACCTTGCAACACAGGCAAGAACTCCTTCTTTGACTTCCATTTTGAACTTCTTCAAAACTTTATCAAGGTATGTGCTTTGTCAAAGTCCAATTAAGCGTCTTGATCTACCTCTATAGATCTTGATGCCGAATATATAAGCAGCTTCTCCGAGGTCCTTCATTGAAAAATTCTTATTTAAGTATCCTTTTATGCTATCCAGAAATTTTGTATTATTTCCAATCAACAATATGTCATCCTCATTAAATGTTAGAAATGCTACAGAGCTCCCACTCACTTTCTTATAAATACAGGCTTCTCCAAAAGTCTGTATAAAACCATATGCTTTGATTACACTATCAAAGCGTATATTCCAACTCCGAGAGGCTTGCAACAATCCATAAATGGATCACTGGAGCTTGCACAGTTTGTTAGAACCTTTAGGATCGACAAACCTTTCTGGTTGCATCATATACAACTCTTCTTTAGGATATGCATTAAGGAATGCAGTTTTGACATCTGTCAGTGGGAAACGACACCTATGGGGTCGCTGGGATCCCTTCTACGGTTGGCGGGCGTGGGGTTGTGCGAAAAGCGGGTCTAGCGGTCAGCACACAAATCGTTTACCCAGGTTCGGGCCGCGGAGACGCGTAAAACCCTAGTCCTGCTTGTATGTGTATTGAGGTGTTCTTGTGTTCTTGAACTAGCTGCAGTGGCTCTCTAGTCCAAAAGATCCGAATCCCTCTCCAGTACGCCTCGGGCCTCCTTTTATAGACAAAAAGGGGTTGCCACAGTGGCACACAGGAGGTGGAAAGGTGTACAGGGGCTGAGTCTATCCCCTGGCATCGTCGGACAAACGCATTTAACGCGCTGCCGACGTGCCCCTCTTGCTTTATTGGGGACGGCAAAGAAGCTCGTCTCAACTGTCGTCGCCTCGCCTGGCTCCGATGTGCGTCCAAGCTAACAAAGCGTCGTAGCGCCATGTTGGCTGGCCGCTGGGCTGGCGCGGTGGTGGAGCCTTGGCGGACACGGGCACGGCTGCGGCCTCTGATACGTCTCCAACGTATCTATAATTGTTGATTGCTCCATGCTATATTATCTTCTATTTTGGACATTATTGGGCTTTATTATCCACTTTTATATTATTTTTGGGACTAACCTATTAACCGGAGGCCCAGCCCCCCAGAATTGCTATTTTTTTTGCCTATTTCAGAGTTTCGTAGAAAAAGAATATCAAACGGAGTCCAAATGGAATGAAACCTTCGGGAACGTGATTTTCAGAACGAACATGATCCAGGAGACTTGGACCCTACATCAAGCAACCAACAGGGAAGCCACGAGGTAGAGGGGCGCTCCTACCCCCCAGGCGCGCCCTCCACCCTCGTGGGCCCCCTGTTGCTCCACCGACGTACTCCTTCCTCCTATATATACCTACGTACCCCCAAACGATCAGATACGGAGCCAAAACCCTAATTCCACCGCCGTAACTTTCTGTATCCACGAGATCCCATCTTGGGGCCTGTTCCGGAGCTCCGCCGGAGTGGGCATCAATCACGGAGGGCTTCTACATCAACACCATAGCCCTGCCGATGAAGTGTGAGTAGTTTACCTTAGACCTTCGGGTCCATAGTTATTAGCTAGATGGCTTCTTCTCTCTTTTCGGATCTCAATACAAAGTTCTCCCCCTCTCTTGTGGAGATATATTCGATGTAATCTTCTTTTACAGTGTGTTTGTTGAGACCAACGAATTGTGGGTTTATGATCAAGTTTATCTATGAACAATATTTGAATCTTCTCTGAATTCTTTTATGTATGATTGGTTATCTTTGCAAGTCTCTTCGAATTATCAGTTTGGTTTGGCCTACTAGATTGATCTTTCTTGCAATGGGAGAAGTGCTTAGCTTTGGGTTCAATCTTGTGGTGTCCTTTCCCAGTGACAGTAGGGGCAGCAAGGCACATATTGTATTGTTGCCATCGAGGATAACAAGATGTTTTTTTTATCATATTGCATGAATTTATCCCTCTATATCATGTCATCTTGCTTAAAGCGTTACTCTGTTCTTATGAACTTAATACTCTAGATGCATGCTGGATAGCGGTCGATGTGTGGAGTAATAGTAGTAGATGCAGGCAGGAGTCGGTCTACTTGTCTCGGACATGATGCCTATATACATGATCATACCTAGACATTCTCATAACTATGCTCAATTCTGTCAATTGCTCAACAATAATTTGTTCACCCATCGTAAAATACTTATGCTCTTGAGAGAAGCCACTAGTGAAACCTATGGCCCCCGGGTCTATCTTCCATCATATTAATCTTCCAACACTTAGTTATTTTCATTGCCTTTTATTTTACTTTGCATCTTTATCATAAAAATACCAAAAATATTATCTTATCATATCTATCAGATCTCACTCTCGTAAGTGGCTGTGTAGGGATTGCCAACCCCTTATCACGTTGGTTGCGAGGATTTATTTGTTTTGTGTAGGTGCGAGGGACTCGCGCGTAGCCTCCTACTGGATTGATACCTTGGTTCTCAAAAATTGAGGGAAATACTTATGCTACTTTGCTGCATCACCCTTTCCTCTTCAAGGGAAAACCAACGCAGTGCTCAAGAGGTAGCAAGAAGGATTTCTGGCGCCGGTGCCGGGGAAGTCTACGCAAAAGTCAACATACTTTAGCGACCAGACCTCAAACGGTCCAATCTCTGTGCTCAGGTGTCATCCCTGGATCAGTAATGCTGACACCACACAGTACTTGAAGGATTTATAACAAAGTAGCAATCACACACTTATTACATCGAGTGTCTCAAAAGAGAACTTATTACAATAAATATGGCTTAAGGCCATCTAATAACGATAACAACGGAAGGGTTGGAAGATAAGTGAGTCCATCAACTCCAACGGCATCACTGAGTAGAGAACCACAACCTAAAGGCACCTTAATCATCGTCTGAAAAGTCTGCAACATGAACGTTGCAACCTGAAACGGGCCAGCACATGGAATATGCTGGCAATGTAACACATAGAGAGCAATGGAAGGATAAGGCTGTACTACATGCATATTTGGCTGGTGGAAAGCTCTATGGTTACAGTTTTGTGTAAAGCCAAATTTTTCCTACTGCAAAGGAATAAATTTTATTTAACTATCATGGTAGTTGTTAAACATTGAGAATGGTTGACAGCATTCTCAATCCCATTTAAACATCATCATTAAACAAAACCCAACAAAATTAATTTTAGAGTAACATGGTGAGATTCACATGATAATCCAGGTACTAGATACTCAGGATGTCCATAACCGGGGGCACGGCTAACCATGGTTAGTTTATACACTCTGCAGAGGTTTGCGCACTTTTCCCCACAAGACTCAATCGCCTCCGTTTGATTTCTCGCACTACATGGTGTTTGAGAAACGGATGACCGAGACATAGTCTTTCAGAAGCGCTAGCACCTTACGATCGGGTACAGCGTAACACCTACTTTCCCCTACATTTCCTAGTCTACCACTGTAAGAGTTCCCACGACTTAATCAACTATGCTAGAGCCCATAGTAGCTTGTGGCTGCACACAGAAGTTTCTAGCATGAATAATCTCATGATCCCTTTGAGCCTGGGTGGCGGTCCAAAAGAAAACAGGCAATCACTGGAATACCCAGGTGCCTCAATTCACCCAGATGTGTATTTAAGTTGCCACCTTAGATAAACCATTAATTTAACAATCTCACATCTGTCATGGATACACTCACCCCATCCACGTCTACTAGCATAGCATAGCATAATAAGCGACGTAGAAGTAACTCCCAAATGTTTGATAATAAATAGGTAATAGGTACTACCTCAACTACTTCCCAAACCCACAATTTAATTAGATCCTGATCATGCAATGTGTGAGGATTGATCTAATGCAATAAAATGGGTAGTAGGAGGTATGATCAAAGTGTTACTCGCCTTGCTGATGATCCGGGAAACCTAGCGATTCGAAGTAGCAAGTGGCGCACTCCGGGTACTCTATCACAAACAAACAAGCATACAATAAGTACTCAACTAATGCACAAGTAAAACTCAATAAGAGATCTAACCAGAAAGTTCAACTTAAGAACTCCGGTTGGCAAAAAGAATCAAATCGAACGAAGCAACGAAAGACAAACGACAAAAGAAATAGGCTTCGTTTACTATTCTGGATCTAGGGCATTTTTTACAGTGTCAAAAACTTTTTTTGAGTTGGTTAAACGGAAAGAGTGTTTCGAGACGAAACTCCAGGCGCTTGAATCGCCTGATTCCGATAAACGAGCGAAAAGTTATACTAGAACAAAAAACGGACCAGGAATCGCGATCGTAAAAATCACGGATTTAATCTGGGAAAAAGAAAAAACGACGAACAGATTAACGAACGGACGTTCGTTAACTGGATCTAAATGATGAACGCGTTCGTTGAAACGAACGGACGAGCGAACGCTCGCTAAATAAATAAACCGGAAAACCGATCTATTAAAAAAAACAAAACTAAAAAATGAACAAAACCGACGGAAAACCGATCGGTTTTCCGAGAACAACCGACGGCGGCGAGGTCAACCTCCGGCGGCGGCGGATCCGGCAGGCGGCGGCGCGGCGGGTGGCGGCGGCGGCGGGCTAGGGCAGCGGGGTTGGCGGCGGCTAGGGTTTGGGGGGGGTCCGGCTGGACCTCCCCGGCTTATAAAGCCGGCCGGGCCAAGTGTCCGGGTCGGACACGGCCCGTTAGGTCGGTTGCATTTTTTTAAAATAGTTACGCTCAGAAGAAGAAACAAAATGAATACTAAACTGACTCCAAAAATCCCGAAATAAATTTTCCCCGGCTTCTAAAATCAAGCCGCACAGGATGAACATTTATTTGGGGCCTAAATTCAATTTTGGAAAACTCGCATTTTTCCTAAATTCAAATAAAATAGCAAATAAAACCAAAATAAAATCTTATTTGATTTTTTTATTAAATCCTCAATATTTCTTTATTTTGGGAAAGTCATTTTATTCCCTCTCTCATATTTTTGTAATAGAAATAAGTGAATATAAAATAAATAAAATCAAATGATCCCATTTTCAAAATTTGAGAAAACTCAAATATGAAAATAACAAAATTCCCAACTCTCTCCGAGGGTCCTTGAGTTGCGCAGAATTTTCTAGGATCAGCCAAAATGCAATAAAATATGTTATGCAATGATGATCTAGTGTATAACATTCCAAATTGAAAATTTGGGATGTTACAAACCTACCCCCCTTAAGATGAATCTCGCCCTCGAGATTTGGGTTGGCTAGAAAATAGGTGAGGGTGGTCCTTTAGCAATTCTTCCTCTCGCTCCCAGGTGGCTTCGTCCTTCGTGTGATGGCTCCACTGAACTTTGCAAAACTTAATAACCTTGCTGCGGGTGACTCGACTGGCATAATCAAGAATCTTAACTAGTTTTTCCTCATAGGTCAAATCACTGTCCAACTGAATTGCTTCCAGCGGCACTGTGTTTCTCAGCGGTATATCAGCCATCTCAGCGTGGCACTTCTTCATCTAGGAAACGCGGAACACGTCGTGAACTCCTGACAATCCTTCGGGCAACTCCAGCTTGTAGGCTACTTCTCCCATACGTTCCAAAACTTTGTATGGTCCTACAAAACATGGTGCTAACTTTCCCTTAACTCCAAAGCGCTTAACTCCTCGAAGTGGAGATACTCGAAGATAAACTCGGTCTCCGACTTCGTAAACTGTCTCCTTGCGTTTAGAATCTGCATAGCTCTTCTAGCTGGATTGGGCTACCTTGAGCCTATCGCGAATCAATTTCACTTTCTGTTCAGACTCCTTAATCAGACACGGTCCAAACAATTGGCGGTCTCCAACTTTGTCCCACGACAATGGGGTCCTGCACCTCCTTCCGTACAAGGCTTCGAAAGGGGCCATCTTCAAAATGGATTGATAACTGTTGTTATAAGAGAACTCTGCATATGGCAAATTCTCGTCCCAACTAGATCCATAATCTAGCGCACAATCTCTCAGCATATCCTCCAAAATCTGATTGACTCTCTCGGTCTGTCCATCTGTCTGCAGATGGAAAGCTGTACTGAAATCTAGCCTGGTACCCAAAGTTTCATGCAACTGATTCCAGAACTTTGAGGTAAACTGGGTTCCTCTATCTGATACAATGCTCCTTGGAACTCCATGCAGACATACGATTCTGGTCATGTATATCTTGGCCAACTTTGCACCGGTATAGGTAGTCTTCACTGGGATGAAATGAGCTACCTTTGTCAAACGATCGACTACAACCCAAATCGAGTCATAGCCTGAACGAGTTTTGGGTAAACCCATAATAAAATCCATGCCTAACTTATCCCACTTCCATTCACGTATTGGCAATGGCTGTAACAATCCTGATGGCTTCTGATGCCCTGCCTTTACTCTTTGACATACATCACAAACTGTTACATACTCCGCAATATCCTTCTTCATTCCGGTCCACCAGAAAGTATCCTTCAAATCCAAATACATCTTGGTATTTCCTGGGTGAATCGAGTATGGTGAATTATGGGCCTCCTACAGAATTAACTTCCTGATCTCCGGGTCATTGGCCACATAAACACGGTCTTCAAACCATAAGGTATCATGCTCATCCTCACGAAATCCTTTAGCTTTTCCCTTGCTCATTTTATCCTTAATAGAAGTGATCTCCTCGTCAGTCTTCTGGGCTTCTCTGATCTTATCCATCAAAGTAGACTGAATCTCCAATGCTGCTACATAGCCCCTCGGGACTATCTCCAAACATAGCTCACGAAGATTTTCGGCTAACTCTCTTGGTAAATCTCCCGTCTTTAAGGTGTTGACATGACTTTTACGGCTCAATGCATCGGCTACTACGTTAGCCTTTCCGGGGTGATAATGCAATCTCATATCATAATCCTTGATGAGATCCAACCATCTCCTTTGCCTGAGATTCAACTCCTTCTGTGTGAAAATATACTTCAAACTCTTGTGATCTGTGTACACCTCACAATGATTTCCAATGAGGAAGTGTCTCCAAGTCTTCAATGCATGCACTACGGCTGCTAACTCCAAATCATGCGTAGCATAATTTAACTCATGAGGCTTAAGCTGTCGCGAGGCATACGAAACAACTCTTACTTCCTGCATAAGCACTGCTCCAAGTCCTCGACGTGAAGCGTCGCAATACACCTCATACTCCTTAGTCTGATCTGGCAAAATCAACACAGGTGATGTAACCAAACATTTCTTCAACTCCTGGAAATTGGCCTCACATTCCCCAGTCCATATGAACTTGGTATCCTTCTTCAACAACTCCGTCATAGGCTTCGCAATCTTCGAGAAATTTCAATGAACCTCCGGTAGTATCCTGCGAGTCCAAGAAAACTCCGGATCTCTCCAACTGTTGTTGGGGCTTCCCAATTTTTCACAGTGTCAACCTTAGTGGGATCTACTGCTATACCTTCTCCGGATATAAAGTGTCCGAGAAATCCAACTTCCTTCAACCAAAACTCACATTTGATAAACTTGGCATATAACTGATGTTCTCTGAGCTTACCAAGTACCAATCGCAAATGCTCCTTATGCTCCTCTTCATTCTTCGAGTAAACCAGGATATCATCGATGAACACTACAACGAATTTATCCAGAAACTCCATAAACACTTTTTTCATCATGTTCATAAAATATGCAGGTGCGTCAGTCAGACCAAATGACATAACGGTATACTTGTACAGCCCATACCTGGTGGTAAAAGCCGTCTTAGGTATATCCCGTTCTCGAATCTTCAACTGGTGGTATCCTGATCGCAGATCAATCTTGGAAAATACCTTAGCTCCTTGCAATCGATCAAACAGATCATTGATCATCGGTAGTGGGTACTTGTTTTTGATGGTTACTTCATTCAATCCTTGATAATCAACAACCATTCTTAACGATCCATCCTTCTTCTCCACTAGAAGTACTGGCGATCCCCAAGGCGAAGAACTTGGGCAAATATATCCTTTATCCAGTAAATCCTTAATCTGCTTCTTAATCTCCACCAAATCCTTTGCGGGCATCCTATATGGTCTCTTAGATATTGGTCCTGTGCCTGGCAAAAGCTCAATCAAAAACTCAATATCTCTATCCGGTGGCATGCCTGGCAACTCTTCCTGAAATACATCAGGGAAATCCTTCACTACTAGTACTTCCTCCTGCACAACTCCTGTTAGACAATTTACTTGAGTCCTCTTCGGCACATGCCGGGATACATACTTGATCCTTCTCCCTTCTGGGGTGGTAAGCAAAATCGACTTACTGGCGCAATCGATGTTTCCTCCATACATCGACAGCCAATCCATACCCAGAATTACATCCAAACCTTGTGATTCTAAAATGATCAAATCCGAGGGAAACACATGCCTACCTATACTCAATGGCACTTGAAAACATCCCTGGCTAGCCATATACTCCGCTCCTGGTGAGCTTACTAACATAGGTGTTCTAAGAACTTTGGTGGGTAGGTTATACTTATCCACAAATCCCCTTGATATGTATGAATGCGATGCACCAGTATCGAAAAGAAGGAATGCTGTAAATGACTTAACCAAAAACTTACCGATTACTGCATCCGGCTGCTCTTCAACCTCCTCCACGTTAATGTGGTTCACCTGTCCCCTGTTGAAAGGGTTCGGCTTCTTCCCAGAGCTTCCATTACCATTTCCATTCTGGGATTTAGGACATTCATTGGCATAATGTCTGGTCTTCTAGCACTTAAAGCAAGTGACTTGGCTCAGGTCTCTCTTGGCTGGGGTTGATGGGTTGGTGCGATTCTGGCCGTTGCTTCCTCCATTCCCATTACCATTCTTGGTGCCATTGTGATTGTGCGAGCTACCTCCTCCATGGGTATGTTGAAAATGTCCTCCCGGTCTAGGGGTAAAACGTGGCTTCTGCTGAGCTCCTGAATTGTACTTCCCTTGTCCATACTTCCTCTTGCAATTCTCAATCTGCTGCTACTTCCCTTCAATCATAAGAGCACGATCTACCAACTCATCGTAGTTGTTGAAGGTTGCTACCATCAACTGCATGCTCAACTCATCATTCAGTCCTTCCAGAAACTTCTCCTGCTTAACTGCATCCATAGCTACGTCATCTGGGGCATAACATGCTAACTTACTAAAGTCCTCTACATACTGGCCAACTGTCCTTCCTCCTTGGCGCAAGTTGCGAAATTCTCGCTTCTTCATGGCTATAGCTCCTGCTGAAACATGGGCAGTACAGAAAGCCTGCTGAAACTGGTCCCACGTGACAGTGTCGATAGGGAAAGTGGCTGTGAAATTCTTCCACCATGATGCTGCGGGTCCTTCAAGCTGATGTGCGGCAAACTTCACCTTTTCCGCATCTGTGCATCCTGCGGTGGTCAACTCCCTTGCTGTCTTGCGGAGCCAATCATCTGCTACTATCGGCTCGGTGCTACTGGAAAACACCGGCGGATTCAGTCTAAGAAAACAGGCTAAGTGATCAATAGGTGGTGGCGGTGGTGGTGGGTTGTTGTTGTTGTTCCCCTGATTCTGATTCTGGACTAGCTGTCGTGGTTCTAAGTCTGACAGTAGTGTAGGGGGGTACGTATGGAGAGGCTAGATCCTAGCTATGGAGAAGTTGTAAGCACACAAGGTTTACGAGTTCCGGCCCTTCTCGGAGAAAGTAATAGCCCTACGTCTCGGAGCCCTGAGGCGGTCGACTGGATTATGTGTGTATGAGTTACAGAGGTGCGAACCTTGTATCGGAGGAGGGGGTGGCTTATATGGAGTGCGCCAGGACCCCGGCCAGCCCATGTTACCAAGGGTTCAATGTACATTAAGGCGGGGTGTTACTGGTAACGCTGGAAATAAGGTGTTATGATGACCATAAAAGCTATTTAATGACTGACCGTTAGCGTGCGGAGTGACTTTAGGTCTCCTGGCCGTCGAGTGATTGGGTCTCGGTCGAGTGATGCTTTTTGGTCGAGTGTCTTTGAGTCTGTCGAGTGGGACACCTTCAAGTCGATTGAAAGGTGATTTCTTCTAGAGATGTCCTTGGGTAGGGTAGGTAGGACAGGTCCATGACCCTACCCTAGGTACATAGCTTCATCATTAGCCCCCAAATGGATCGAGGTTTGAGTGGGGAAGGAGTTGAGAACCTCTCCGACTCGTTTTTCATGCCGTGAGCATATCTAGTTTCAGACCAACGGACCTGAGTGATGACAACAACTTCCTTTTCAGTCGCCTTGATCCATTCTTAATTCCTCGTCGAGTGGGTTTCTTTACTTGTAAGGCTCCGAGTGATGGTGTGGAGGAGATCTTTGGTCTGACAAGTTGTTTGCTGCGCGCAGATTTCGTGGGATCCGAATTTTGGGGAAGCGTGCGGGACGGGGAAGGCCGCAGTAATCGGATGGGATAGAGCGGAGCCGCCTCGATCCCCGCGCCACCTTTTTCGCCACGTATCGCGCGCGCGATCGTTACGAGATTTCACAGAGCCACCTAGGCCTACCCGTCAGCCACTCGGGAGCGGCCTGATATAAAGCGCCGGACCGGAGTCTCCCGAACAGCGCACCTCATTACCTCTTCTCTTCCTCATGCCCCTCCGCTGTGCTCGCTCTCGCCCTAGCGCCACCGCACCGCACACGTTTCGCCGGCGACAATGGGGAAGGAGAAGACAGCGGCTCTGGAGCGGGCCAAGAAGGCGACGGCGAGGTCGAAGGGCAAGGCGACCAACCGGGGCGGATCTTCCTCGCGGTCTGGCCTGCCGAGGGGCTGGATCCAGGGTGACTGGATCCACTTGAGGATCTCCCAAGAAGACCTCGACGACTTGGCCAAAGGGGGGCTGATCCCCTATGACTCGGCGCGGCTTCCGGGGAAGGAATCTGAGCCGCAGCCTCAGGAGGGTGAGCGTGTTCTTCTTGCCACCCATGTCGATCGTGGATTTTCTCTGCCCCTCACCCCTTCTTCCAAGGGTTTCTGAACTTCTTTGGGGCATAACTCCACCATTTTACCCCCAACTCAATCGTTTATCTCGCCGCTTTCATTTCTTTGTGTGAGAACTTCCTGGGTTGTCGGCCTCAATGGGGTCTCTTCAAGCATATTTTCACTTGTCGCTCCCAGACAGTGAAAAAGGCCAGTCCGAGTGACGAGCGGACCTGAGTGATCTAGATGTGTGGGGGTCTTGGCATCCAGACGAGAGGGAAAAGCTCCTTTCCAGCCATGATTCTTCCCGATTCAGTTCGCGGGTGGCAGTCGACTTGGTTTTACTGTAAAGACCAGTCGACACCAGGGCAATCGACTGGCCTCCCTCCCTTTACCATGGACCAAGTGGAAAAACCCTCCCCTTTGAAGGTGCTCCCGGAGGAGAAGGCGCAGGTGAGGGTGCTGGTAGAGCGAGTGGTCCGGCTTATCCGTGACGGGGTCACCGGTATGGATCTCTTGGAGGTCTTCCTTCAGCGGCGCATCCAGCCTCTTCAAGCTTGAGACCATCCGATGTGGATGTATTCGGGTCTTGAAGACTCCACTCGGATTCACCCGGAGGAGGTCGATGATGACAGACTAGAGAAGTGGCTATTGGGCATGACCGGAAACAAGGACAACCCCAGGGGAGCCAGGAGAGTCCCTCCATTCGACCAGTCTCACAAACCAGAGCAGGTCTGATTCTGAGTTTTACTTGTAATCTGAATTCGCTCGCGTGGATGCCTGTATCGCATCGACTGACTTTGATCTACCTGCTTTCTTTCAGGACATTATTGAGATGTATTCAATGCCTAACGGGGAGAAAGAGCGGGTTCCGGAAGGCGAGGCGAGTGGCAGAGACAGTGGCGAGTGGACTTCCGATGGTGAAGGGGATGGAGGAAGCGACGACTCAAGTGATGGAGAAGAAGTCGAGTCGCCCCCTCACAGGGAGAGGCGATCCAAGCTCGACCAAGAGCGGCCGAGTGCTCGTGACAAGGAGACTGCTCCGGTTGGTCAGTCTTCGAAGCGTCCTTGGATCTCTTCGCCAACCCCGACTGAGAAGGCATCAAAGCACCCCAAAGTTGCAGAGCCGAGGACTCGGAAGGCGTTGCCGAAGATCAAGATTGATATCCCCGTTGCTTCCATGTGAGTGTCTCTCTTTGTATTCACTCGATGCTCCGCACTGTTTGTTTTTCTTGTTTTAACTGGACGAACTTTGGAATTGTCAGTGCTGCCACTTCCGGGACCTCAGCTTACAGGGATGATGATGAGGTGATGGAGGATGCGGTCACTTCTAATCCGGGTATGATTTCTGCCATACTATCTTTATTTGGTTGATTCAACTGCAACGTGCGTCATTGGGTGACGTGATTTTGGCAATTGAACTTTGTACAGCTCCCCACATTATTTACCTCCCTGATGATGAAGAAAAGCCCGAGAGGCCTTTGACGAGGAAGAACAGGCGAGCTCCTGCAAGCGAGGCGCTACAGGCGACGCCGAGAGCGGAACCAGTTGTTCAGGACACTGGCGACGTCAATCGGGGTTCTGTTACCTTTGCTGAGCCGCTATCGAGTGCCTTGCCTTCTTCGTCGACTGCTCAGGCCCCTGTCGAGCCGCCTTCAGTTTTTGCGACCCATCATGTCCCAGAGGACGAGGTGAATGCTACTAGGGAAGCCATACGCCAGGCGGGCATTATGATGGAGAAGATGAAGATGGTGCGGGACGCCAGCCAAGCCACCTATGATGCCAGCTCGGCTCTCCAGAGCAACGTTCAGGTTAGTTGGTCGCCGCTTGTTCTGTTAGGATATGCTGCCTGGAGATTCTTTCCGAAGATCTTTGCATCTGTACACCCAGTGGGTGCGTCGATTGAATTTTTGGACTAGTGGGGGCATGCTGAGTGCACCCGCTGGGTGTAGTCCCCTAGACTACGGTGGACTGCTGGCAGTCGACTGTAGTCTTTGTATTTTGCCGAATGTATAGTTTGTCTCTTCCACTCGGTCGGGTCGAGTGGGATCAGAACCGGTGGGGGCATGCTGAGTGCACCCACTGGGTGTAGTCCCCGAGACTACGGTGGACTGCTGGCAGTCGACTGTAGTCCGAGTTCTACTTTCTCTCTTCCTGCCCTTTTTTTTGAACTCGACTTCGGCGGGCCGGTCGAGTGGGATCAGAACCGGTGGGGGCACGCAAAGTGCACCCACTGGGTGTAGTCCCCGAGACTATCGTGGACTGCGGGCAGTCGACCGTAGTCTTAGTATTTATTGCCTTTGTTGTTTTTCGCTGTAAAATGACTTCTCCCCTTTGACTTCAGAAATCTTGTGATCTTGGAGCTCGCTTTGCTGACTTGGAGAGGCAGCAGATTCAACTGAACCTTGACTTAGAGCTGGTCAGGACGGAACTGCAAAAGGTCAGAGATGGCGCCGCTGGTAAGACGAGTTTGTCGACTGGTCAGTTTTAGGCTCGAGTACTCTTCTGCTATTTCTGAGTCAATCGTTACTTCTTTGCAGAAAAACTGAGAGAAGCTCTGGCGAAGAGGGATGAGGATTTGGCTGCTGCTCGTAAGGAGGCCGACGACCGGACCGCTCTGGCCGAACAGAAGCTGGCTTCGGTCAGCCAGTTGGAAGAAGAGAACACCAGGATGAAGACCGCTCTGAATGACTCCAACAGGGAGTGCTCGCGCTGGAAGAAGGCGAATCTTGACCAGGGCGAGAAGATGGAAGGCATTGCTCACAGGAGGGATGATCTGGAGAGCTATCTGAGAAGTCTTGCCAAGAAGTTGTTCATCAAGCTTGAAGGTGCACATTCTGTTTCGACTGATTTTTTTTGTGTCGACTCAGTGTATGAAAATTGACTTATCCTTGGATCGTGAATGCAGAGTTTTGCCAGAACTTTGAAGAGGAGACTGGGCGGATCGAACCAGGTTTGGATCCAATCAACTCTCTTGTGAAAGATGAAACTGCCATGAATCTGCTCCGTCTGGAATCTCGCATCGACAGTGCCGTGGACTACTTGGCTCGACTGAAGGTCGCCATGTCTCAGATTGACCCGGCACTTTGGCCAGAGGCCGTGCTCCAAAATGATCTTGAGTCCCTGATGACTCGACTAAATGAAATCCCAGACGTAGTGCAGGAGTGGAAGAAGTCTGCTGCTCGGTGTGGCGCTGACGTGGCTCTGTCTTTGGTCCGTGTCCACTACAAGGAGGTGCGACAGGACAAACTGGCAGCAATCAAGGTCGCCAACACCCAGAAACATGACTTCCGAAACTTCATGGAGACTTTCATCGCTGCAGCCACTCGGATAGCCGACGGCGTCGACCTGGATGAGTTCGTCGAGCCTGCCAGCCCTCCTCCCGCGGAGTGAACAAACTCTTATGTCCCACCTTAAATTTGCCTCGGAATGCCGAGTGGTTTTTGTATCCGTTAAACTTTTTCGGGCTGTGTGCCCGAGTACTTCGATCTGCTATCTGGAACCTTTAGAATTTACCTGAACTTGGTTTACCGTTGAATATGTTTATGAATCTCCTGCTGAGTGAACCCATTCTTCATTCAAGACAACTTTTGTATTCGCAGCGCAGCTCCGAAGGAGAGAGAAGCAGTCGACACATGTCTTGTATTTGTGGCGAAGCTCCCCGGGAGAAGGTGGTGGTCGACCCACACCCTGTTACTGCAGAGTGGGACGGAGCGCACATTGTATTTGTGGCGAAGCTCTCTAGGAGAAGGTGGCAGTCGACCCGCACTTCGTTGCTATAGAGCGGGATGAATCGCGCATTGTATTTGTGGCGAAGCTCCCCAGGAGAAGGTGGAAGTCGACTTGCCCCTCGTCGTCCTTGAGGATTGTGATGTGTTGCGTACTTAGGCGAGTACTTGCTATAGCTAAGCCCCTGAGTGGGAGGATTGCTCTCCACTCGGTAGGATTTTTTCATACTTAGGCGAGTGTCGGACTGCAGCTAAGTCTCTAGCGAGAGAACTTTAGGAGAGTACCGGACTGCAGCTAAGCCCTCGAGTGGGAGGATTGCTCTCCACTCGGTAGGATTTTTTCAAACTTAGGTGAGTGTCGGAATGCAGCTAAGTCTCTAGCGAGAGAACTTTAGGCGAGTACCGGACTGCAGCTAAGCCCCCGAGTGGGAGGATTGCTCTCCACTCGGTAGGATTTTTTCAAACTTAGGCGAGTGTCGGACTGCAACTAAATCTCTAGC
>NC_041382.1:220370231-220412545 GCF_002162155.2 Triticum dicoccoides
AGCTAAGCCCTCGAGTGGGAGGATTGTTCTCCACTCGGTAGGATTTTTTTTCAAACTTAGGCGAGTGCCATATTGCAGCTAAGTCTCTAATTGAGAGAGCTTAGGCAAGTACTGGACTGCAGCTAAGCCCCTGAGTGGGAGGATTGCTCTCCACTCGGTAGGATTTTTTTCCAAACTTAGGCGAGTGCCGGACTGCAGCTAAGTCTCTAAGTGAGAGAACTTAGGCGAGTACTGGACTGTAGCTAAGCCCCCGAGTGGGAGGATTGTTCTCCACTCGGTAGGATTTTTTCAAACTTAGGCGAAGCGGATTCGCAGCTAAGCCACCCACTGGGGGATTTCTTACGCAAACAAAAACAATAATAATCACTGGAAAATTATAATGCTCTTGTCTTTGATAAATAAACTACATGAGTTTTTCTTATTACATCTCATCCGAGTGAGAATTCAAGTATAAAAGGGGCAGAGTAGCTCCGCATTCCAGGCTCGTGGCTCATCAATCTGGCAATTGACATTGTAAAGGTGGTATGCTCCATTGTGGAGGACTTTGGTGACTATGAAGGGGCCTTCCCAAGTAGGAGCGAGCTTGTGTGGTTTCTGCTGATCCACCCGGAGGACTAAGTCTCCTTCTTGGAAGGCTCGGCTCTTCACGTTTCTGGCATGGAATCGACGCAAGTCTTGCTGATAGATGGTCGATCGAATCAAGGCCATTTCTCTTTCTTCTTCTAGGAGGTCGACTGCGTCCTGCTGGGCTTGTTCTGCGTCATCTTCTGAGTAGAGCTCAACTCTGGGAGCGTTGTGAAGCAGGTCGCTCGGTAAGACTGCCTCGGCTCCATAGTCCAGAAAGAATGGGGTTCTTCCGGTCGATCGATTTGGGGTTGTCCTCAATCCCCAAAGGACTGATGGAAGCTCGTCGACCCATGCACCTGCTGCGTGCTTGAGATCGCGCATCAATCGGGGTTTCAGTCCTTTGAGAATTAGGCCGCTTGCCCTTTCTGCTTGCCCATTCGACTGGGGATGAGCGACCGAAGCATAGTCGACCCGAGTGCCCTGAGAGGCGCAAAAGGCCCTGAATTTGTCGGAATCAAAGTTTGACCCGTTGTCGGTGATGATGCTGTGTGGAACTCCATATCTGAATATCAACTCTCTGATGAAACTGATAGCGGTGCAAGCATCAAGATTCTTGATAGGCTTGGCTTCAATCCATTTGGTGAACTTGTCGACTGCTACCAGCACATGAGTGAAGCCGCTCCTGCCTGTTCTCAGTGGTCCAACCATGTCCAACCCCCAAACGGCGAAAGGCCAAACGAGTGGAATGGTTTTCAGGGCTGACGCGGGCTTGTGCGGCATATTGGAGTAATACTGACATCCTTCACATTTGTCGACTATCTCTTTGGCCATCTCATTGGCTCTTGGCCAGTAGAACCCCGCTCGGTATGCTTTAGCCACAATGGTCCGAGAGGACGCATGATGACCACAGGTCCCCGAGTGGGTATCATTAAGGATCATCTGACCTTCTTCTGGTGTAATAAACTTCTGGCCGACCCCAGTCACGCTTTCTCTATATAACTGTCCTTTTATGACTGTAAAGGCCTTGGATCGACGGACGATCTGTCGAGCCTCTTCTTCGTCTTCTGGGAGTTCTTTCCTTAGGATGTACGCGATGTACGGTTCTATCCAGACGGGAGTGATAACCAAGACTTCCATGATCGGGTCGACCACAGCCGGAACTTCAACTTCAGTCGGATCCGTGGCACTTTTTGGCTGCGGGGCCTCCTCAGTGAAGGGATCCTCCTCGACCGATGGTGTGTGGATGTGTTCCAAAAACACATCGCTGGGAATGGCTTCTCTTTTGGAACCTATTTTTGCGAGATCATCAGCTGCTTGATTTTTCAGTCGGGGTATGTGATGAAGCTCTAACCCCTCGAATTTCTTCTCCAGCTTTCTCACTGCATTGCAATAACCAGTCATGGCTGGACTTCTGACGTCCCATTCCTTCATTACTTGATTGACCACCAAATCTGAGTCGCCATAGACCATGAGGCGACGGACGCCGAGTGAAATGGCCATGCGCAACCCATATAAAAGTGCTTCGTATTCTGCCTCGTTGTTAGAGGCATCAAAGTGGATTTGAAGAACATATCTGAGTTTATATCCTCTGGGGGAGACTAACACCACTCCGGCTCCGGAACCATTTAGCATCTTGGAACCGTCAAAGAACATGGTCCAATGCTCCGAGTGAACCTGAGTCGGCAGTTGCTGTTCGATCCACTCGGCGACGAAATCCGCGATTGCCTGGGACTTGATAGCTTTCTTTGCCTCAAACTTGATATCTAGAGGAAGAAGTTCAATCGCCCATTTTGCCACTCGACCAGTTGCGTCCCTGTTATGCAAGATCTCTGACAACGGAGCGTCGCTGACGACTGTAATGGAATGATCAGAGAAATAGTGGGCAACTTTCTTTGTAGTCATGTAAATCCCATATACGAGCTTCTGATAATGAGGGTATCTTTGCTTCGACGGGGTCAAGACTTCAGAAATATAATACACTGGGCGCTGAACTTTGAAGGTTTTCCCTTCTTCGTCCCGCTCGACCGTAAGTACCGTACTGACGACTTGTCCCGTGGCTGCGATGTAAAGCAGCAAAGGCTCTTTGCTGATTGGGGCAGCAAGGACCGGCTGGGTGGAGAGCAGAGCTTTGAGCTCTGCAAACGTTGCATCAGCTTCAGGAGTCCACTCGAACTTGTCTGACTTCTTCATCAATCGGTAAAGAGGCAATGCCTTTTCACCGAGACGAGAGATGAATTGTCTTAAAGCGGCCAAGCCACCAGTAAGCTTCTGGACGTCGTGCACTCGCACAGGACTTTTCATTTGGAGTATAGTACCGACTTTTTCTGGATTGGCGTCGATTTCCCATTTGGAAACGAGAAAACCGAGTAACTTTCCGCCAGGAACTCCGAATGTGCATTTTGATGGATTAAGCTTGATATTAAACCTTCTGAGGTTGGCAAACGTTTCAGCAAGGTCAGTCAGCAGGTCAGAACCCTTCCGTGACTTGACCACAATATCATCCATGTATGCCTCCACATTCCGACTGATTTGGGTGAGTAAACACTTCTGAATCATCCTCATGAACGTGGCACCGGCATTCTTGAGGCCGAATGGCATGGTAACATAGCAGAAGCACCCGGATGGGGTGATGAAAGCTGTTTTGATCTCGTCAGGTCCATACAGACGGATCTGATGGTACCCAGAATAGGCATCTAGAAAAGGCAGTCGCTCACATCCCGCAGTCGAGTCGACTATCTGGTCGATGCGGGGGAGAGGAAAATGATCTTTCGGGCAGGCCCGATTGATATGTTTAAAGTCAATGCACATGCGAAGTGACTTGTCCTTCTTGGGGACCATGACAACATTGGCGAGCCACTCGGAGTGGTAGATTTCTCGGATAAACTCCGCCGCTAAGAGCCGAGCTACCTCTTCGCCAATGGCCTTTCTCTTCTAGACGGTGTACCGTGGGAGATGTTCCTTGACAGGTTTTACTTTTGAGTCGACTCTTAGGCGGTGCTCAGCCAGCTCCTTGGGAACACCCGACATGTCAGAGGGCTTCCATGCGAAGATGTCCCAGTTCTCATGGAGGAACTGGATGAGCGCTTCTTCCTATTTGGAGTCGAGTGTTGTCGAGATATGAGTTGGAGCAGCGCTGGGGTTGGTCGGGTGGATATGAGCTGTCTTTGTATCGCCAGTCGACTGAAAAGCTGACTCCGTAGCGGGCTTCTTGGCTCGCAACAAATCACCCGGGTCTGCAGTCTTCTAGTATTGCTGCAACTCCACCACTGCCATCTGAGCGTCGACGATCTTCGAACCTTTTTGAAAACATTCTTATGCTTTCTTCCAATTGCCCGTGACAGTAATCACACCTTTGGGACCAGGCATCTTCAATTTGTGATGCACATAACACGGTCGGGCCATGAAGCGTGCATAAGCCGGCCTGCCCAAAATAGCGCGATAGGCACTCTAGAAGTCTACAACTTCAAATGTCAACTTCTCCTTGCGGTAATTCTTGGAATCACCGAAAACCACATCAAGAGCAATCTGGTCGAGTGATTCAGCCTTCTTCCCGGGAATGACTCCATGGAAACTCATGTTGCTGGCACTGAGTCTGGACATCGGAATGCCCATCCATTTCAATGTCTCAGCATAAAATGTGTTCAAACCACTGCCACCATCCATCAGGACTTTGGTCAATCGAGTGCCTTCAACCACTGGGTCGACCACCAGAGCTTGCCTCCCAGGGGTGGCAATATGCATTGGGTGATCGGACTGGTCGAATGTGATGGCAGTCTGGGACCATTTCAAATAACTTGGTGTCGCCGGAGCAACCATATTCACCTCTCGGTTAATGACTTTTAGTCGACTTTTGCTCTCAACATCAGCAAAAATCATCAAGGTGGAATTGACTTGAGGGTATCCGTCGTCACTGTCCTCTTTGTCCTCGACTTTGTCCGACTCCTTTTCTTTACCTCTGGGTTGCTTGCCCTGGAACTGCTGGATCAAGAGTCGACACTATCGAGTGGTATGTTTCGGGTAAATGAAATTACCCTCTTCATCTTTCTTTGTGTGGACGAGACATGGCAAGTCCAACACATCATTTCCGTCCTGGTCTTTAACCTTTTTGGGGTTCCAAGGCCCTTTAGGTTTCCCTTTGAACTTTCCCTGAGTTACAGCCAAGGCTTCCCCGGGGGCAACTGGCTCGGCTTTCCGCTTTTGTTTCCGATTGGAATTTCCTCCGGTTTCTTGGGCGACTGACTTCAGCTTGCCACTCCGGAGTCGATCCTCATCTTCACCATTAGCGTACTTGGTGGCAATCTCCATCATCCGATTCAGGGACATCTCTCCGATTCGACCAAATTTCAAACTCAGTTCTCTATACTTAACGCCTTCCTTGAAGGCACAAACTGCTTGGTGGTCAGGCACATTCTCCACCGAGTGATGTAACGTGATCCACCTCTGGATGTAATCCCTCAAAGTTTCGTTTGGCTTCTGTACATAAGACCGCAGTTCTGTCAGCCCTGCTGGTCGCTTGCACATGCCTTTGAATGTGGTGATGAACACTCGGGAGAGATCCTCCCAAGTGTAAATGCTGCTAGGCGCTAACTGGTTCAGCCACACTCTGGCCGAGCCCTCCAACATGAGAGGCAGGTGCTTCATGGCCACTTCATCATTGCCGCCGCCGATCTGGACGGCCACTCGGTAATCTTCAAGTCAAGTATCGGGCTTGGACTCGCCAGTGAACTTACTAACTCCAGTCGCCAACCTGAAGTTGGGAGGAATCACAGCGGCCCTGATGGCTCTACTAAAGCACTCTGGCCCCGAAACATGTACTCTGCTGCTGGTAGGTGCATCTCTGTCGTGACCTTCTCGGTGAGCCCTGTTCCTGTCGACCAAACCTTGGACGAGAATGGATCTCGCGTCAAAGCCTGGCCCTCTGGGGTCGACTGGAATCCTTCGCCCACCACTATGAGGGCGCCTGTCATCCTGCTGGCGAGGCACATACGACCCGCTCCTCGGGGGAGGCGTGGGCACTCGACGTCGACCGTCACGATCGACTCGGTGTTCAAACTGCTCATGGTTCCCATACTGGTCACGCCGGTCCCCACGTCCCTCACGCCTCGGGGGCGATCTCGGGCTGTGAGCCGACTGGACCGTGTCTGCGGCAACGGATCTGCTGTGAATCCTGTTCCGCGACTGAGAAACAGCGGAATTCTGATCTCCTGCTGCCCGGAGTAACGCTCTGATCTGCAGCAAGCCTCTGCCAGCCTCCGACTGGGAAGGCTGAATCAACTCCGCTATACGGGCCACAGCTGCTAAATTCTGAATCGGAGTTCGATATACCTATGGGGGCGGGAAGAGCTGACGTCGACTGGATTCGGGAACCCGTTGTCGTGCACGCTCGTCGAGTGCTCGCTGGAGGTTTTCCAGTCGAGTGCGCTCGGCTAAGTTCGCCAGGCGCGCATCCTCCAAGGCGCGAGCCTCGGGGGTTTCTCCAATGATAGGAGTGTGCAGTGCGTCCATGTTTCGGCGGCGAAGTTCTTCTCTCTGCAGTGACGTGAGAGGCTCGGGAAGATACTCCTCATGGGGACACGACGGGTCGCCTCCACCCGCGCCTCCGTCGGTGCGGGGAAAACCGGGAGGACTGGGTGGTCCATTGGCCACCAGAACCTCTGCCGCCGAATCACTACTGTCGCACTCGGATGCGGTCTCTGCGGAGCCAGTCGACAGATCGAACATGCCGTAGAGGGATTCGTCGGGCTCGATCGCCGCGACTTGAGGGGTGGCCAACTGACGTGCCACCGCGTGCCTCACCCACCGCTGAAGTCTCGACCGACTGGAGTGCTTGCGCCGGCGGGAAACAGGGAGGGAGGATGACACAGGAGCCGACCGGTAGGGGGTCAACGGTTGCCGCAGGAGAACGCCGCGGACGCACGCGCTAAAGTGCGTTGCCCCGCGAGCAGGGAGTGCGTCCACGTCGAGCGGAGCCTCCCGGAGCCAAGCAGAGTCGTCGACGATGAACATGAGCGCGCCGAGACAGATCTCACGGCTCTCCACCGAAACTCCGCCAAAAACCATGATGATTCGGGTCGGAAAAAAGTCGCAACTTCTCCAACAAACGCTAAAACACTTGCCCCAAGGTGGGCGCCAACTGTCGTGGTTCTAAGTCTAACAGTAGTGTAGGGGGGTACGTATGGAGAGGCTAGATCCTAGCTATGGAGAAGTTGTAAGCACACAAGGTTTACGAGTTCAGGCCCTTCTCGGAGGAAGTAATAGCCCTATGTCTCGGAGCCCTGAGGCGGTCGACTGGATTATGTGTGTATGAGTTACAGAGGTGCGAACCCTTGTATCGGAGGAGGGGGGTGGCTTATATAGAGTGTGCCAGGACCCCGGCCAGCCCACGTTACCAAGGGTTCAATGTACATTAAGGCGGGGCGTTACTGGTAACACTGGTAATAAGGTGTTATGATGACCATAAAAGCTATTTAATGACCGACCGTTAGCGTGCGGAGTGACTTTAGGTCTCCTGGCCATCGAGTGATTGGGTCTCGGTCGAGTGATGCTTTTTGGTCGAGTGCCTTTGAGTCTGTCGAGTGGGACACCTTCAAGTCGATTGAAAGGCGATTTCTTCTAGAGATGTCCTTGGGTAGGGTAGGTAGGACAGGTCCATGACCGTACCCTAGGTACATAGCTTCATCACTAGCAACTGCATCAATGTGTTCTGCTGCTGGATCAACTGGGTGAGCTCCGGTGGAAAGGTAAATCCGAGGTCACGTCTCGGAGGCATCTAAGGGTTTTAGAAAAGATGAGATTTAAGAATAGAGAGGGGTCTAGAGAGAAAACACTACCCATATGCACATGAGGCAAAAGCAAACAATTCACTTCATTCAATCAATCAAACAAGGGCATACAATCGATCTATCTATCGCAAAAGTGCTCAAACTACTATATTTACATGGTGGACTACTACTACTGATGAGGTGGTCTACTAGAAATATTCTTCGCCTGCAGACTCCATGATATCTGCTCCAGCTTCATCAACATAGTCATCATTGCTATCATCTGGATTCGAGTCGGTGTCATCGATGATGATGTAGTCTTCCGGGCGAATCTCCTTGGGTTCTTCATCTTCTTCTACTGGTGTAGGGCCTCCCATAAATATTCCAATCTTCTTGATCAGGTCGTCATTCTTCTCCACTAATACTTCGATTTCCTCTTCATAATCTTCACGTGTAGCCTTGAGTTCTTCCTCCAGTTCCTTGATTCTAGTCTTTGCCTTCTTCAGATCTATCATGTCGGCACACATCTGGTTCTCCTGACGTCGAATGTGCTGGTTTAACTCCTGGATAAAAGCTGCAATTGATCTATCTTTCCTGGTGCTGATCATCTCCCAGTGCTCATCTCGGCACCCACAAATCTGGTAGATAGTATCCTTGAGATCATTGCGGTAAACTTCTCCAATGCGTCCCATGGCGATGTGAGCTGCCATGCTCTTTCCTAGATTCCAAGTTGGTGCATCAAAAGAAAACTCTATGGGCTCAGTGACTGGCATGAACGTCCTTCCTGGAACTTGAACTTGAATCATCCAGCGCTCTTCTTCAGGTAAAGTGGCGTTGTAGGTTCCGCTGAAGCTTGGTACTCCTATGTTCAGGTATCTAGTGACTTCCTTCAAGTGACGTCCAAAGGGTGTATCTTCATCCGGTTGCGTGAACTTGTTCCTTGCATCCGCCATCCTAAAAGAGTAGAAAAGGTGAGAAGTTAGAATGATAAGAGAGTGAGTAGTGATCTAGGGCTTTAGCTTAGTGGTCGTGTCCTACAGTCAGGGTGGGCTCTGATACCATCTTGTAGCGACCAGACCTCAAACGGTCCAATCTCTGTGCTCAGGTGTCATCCCTGGATCAGTAATGCTGACACCACACAGTACTTGAAGGATTTATAACGGAGTAGCAATCACACACTTATTACATCGAGTGTCTCAAAAGAGAACTTATTACAATAAATATGGCTTAAGGGCATCTAATAACGATAACAGCGGAAGGCTTGGAAAGTGAGTCCATCAACTCCAACAGCATCACTGAGTATAGAACCACGACCTAAAGGCACCTTAATCATCGTCTGAAAAGTCTGCAACATGAACATTGCCGCTCGAAACAGGCCAGCACATGGAATATGCTGGCAATGTAACACATAGAGAGCAATGGAAGGATAAGGCTATACTACATGCATATTTGGCTGGTGGAAAGCTCTATGGTTACAGTTTTGCGTAAAGCCAATTTTTCCCTACTGCAAAGGAATAAATTTTATTTAACTATCATGGTAGTTGTTAAACATTGAGAATGGTTGACAACATTCTCAATCCCATTTAAACATCATCATTAAACAAAACCCAACAAAATTAATTTTAGAGTAACATGATGAGATTCACATGATAATCCATGTACTAGATACTCAAGATGTCCATAACCGGGGACACAACTAACCATGATTAGTTTGTACACTCTGCAGAGGCTTGCACACTTTTCCCCACAAGACTCGATCGCCTCCGTTTGATTTCTCGCACTACATGGTGTTTGAGAAACGGATGACCAAGACATAGTCTTTCAGAATCGCTAGCACCTTACGATCGGGTAGACTGTTACACCTTCTTCCCCCTACATCTGCTAGTCTACCATTGTAAGAGTTCGCATGAATTAATCAACTATGCTAGAGCCCATAGTAGCTTGTGGCTGCACATGGAAGTTTCTAGCATGAATAATCTCATGATCCTTTTGAGCCTGGGTGGCGGTCCAAAAGAAAACATGCAATCACTGGAATACCCAGGTGCCTCAATCCACCTAGATGTGTATTTAAGTTGCCACCTTAGATAAACCATTAATTTAACAATCTCACATCTATCATGGATACACTCACCCAATCCACGTCTACTAGCATAGCATAGCATAATAAGCGACGTAGAAGTAATGCCCAAAGGTTTGATAATAAACAGGTAATAGGTACTACCTCAACTACTTCCCAAACCCACAATTTAATTAGATCCTAATCATGCAATGTGTGAGGATTGATATAATGCAATAAAACCGGGTAGTAGGAGGTATGATCAAAGTGTTACTTGCCTTGCTGATGATCCGGGAAACCTAGCGATTTGAAGTAGCAAGCGGCGCACTCCGGGTACTCTATCGCAAACAAACAAGCATACAATAAGTACTCAACTAATGCACAAGTAAAAGAAAGTTCAACTTAAGAACTCCGGTTGGCAAAAATAATCAAATCGAACGAAGCAACGAAAGACAAACGACAAAAGAAACAGGCTTTGTTTACTATTCTGGATCTAGGGAAATTTTTACAGTGGCAAAAACTTGTTTGAGTTGGTTAAACGGAAAGAGGGTTTCGAGATGAAACTCCAGGCGCTTGAATCGCCTGATTCCGATAAACGAGCGAAAAGTTATACTAGAACGAAAAACGGATCAGGAATCGCGATTAGAAAAATCGCGGATTTAATCCGGGAAAAAGAAAAACGACGAACAGATTAATGAACGGACGTTCGTTAACTGGATCTAAACGATGAACGCGTTCGTTACAACGAACGGACGAGCGAACGCTCGCTAAATAAATAAACCGGAAAACCGATCTATTTTAAAAAAACGAAACTAAAAAAAACCGATCAATTTTTCGAGAAAACCCGGTGGCGGCGGATCCGCGGGCGGCGGCTCCAGCGTCGACGGCGGGCGGCGGCGCGGCGGCGGCGGGCTAGGGCGGCGGGGTTGGCGGCGGCTAGGGTTTGGAGGGGGGGTCCGGCTGGGCCTCCCCGGCTTATAAAGCCGGCCGGGCCAAGTGACCGGGTCGGACACGGCCTGTTAGGTCGGTTGCGTTTTTTTAAATAGTTACGCTTAGAAAAAAACAAAAGGAATACTAAACGGACTCCAAAAACCCCAAAATAAATTTTTTCCCCGGCTTCTAAAATCAAGCCGCACATGATGAACATTTATTTGGGGCCTAAATGCAATTTTGAAAAACGTGCATTTTTCCTAAATTCAAATAAAATAGCAAATAAAACCAAAATAAAATCTTATTTGATTTTTTATTAAATCCTCAATATTTCTTTATTTTGGGAAAGTCATTTTATTCCCTCTCTCATATTTTGTAATAGAAATAAGTGAAGATAAAATAAATAAAATCAAATGATCCTATTTTCAAAATCTGAGAAAACTCAAATATGAAAATAACGAAATTCCCAACTCTCTCCGAGGGTCCTTGAGTTGCGCAGAATTTTCTTGGATCAGCCAAAATGCAATAAAATATGTTATGCAATGATGATCTAGTGTATGACATTCCAAATTGAAAATTTGGGATGTTACACATACCTAGTACCCATCACAAACCGTTATCTCCCGCATTACATTATTTGCCATTTGCCTCTCGTTTTCCTCTCCCACACTTCACCCTTGTCGTTTTATTCGCCCTCTCTCTCTATCCTCCCTCTCTTTCTCTATTTGCGTCTTTTTTGCCCGTTCCTCGTTTGCTTGTGTGTTGGATTGCTTGCTTGTCACGATGGCTCAAGATAACACTAAATTGTGTGACTTTACCAATACCAACAATAATGATTTTATTAGCACACCGATTGCTCCTCTCACCGATGCTGAATCTTGTGAAATTAATGCTGCCTTGCTGAATCTTGTCATGAAAGATCTGTTTTCCGGCCTTCCTAGTGAAGATGCCGCTACCCATCTAAATAGCTTTGTTGATTTGTGTGATATGCAAAAGAAGAAATATGTGGACAATGATATTGTTAAATTGAAGCTATTTCCTTTTTCGCTTAGAGATCGTGCTAAAGCTTGGTTTTCGTCTTTGCCTAAGAATAGTATTGATTCTTGGAATAAGTGCAAAGATGCTTTTATCTCTAAGTACTTTCCTCCCGCTAAGATCATCTCTCTTAGAAATGATATTATGAATTTTAAGCAACTTGATCATGAACATGTTGCACAAGCTTGGGAGAGGATGAAATTAATGATACATAATTTCCCAACACAAGGTTTGAATTTGTGGATGATTATACAAATTTTTTATGCCGGATTGAATTTTGCTTCTAGAAATCTTTTAGATTCGGCCGCGGGAGGCACTTTTATGGAAATCACTTTAGGAGAAGCTACTAAACTCCTAGATAATATTATGGTTAATTATTCTCAATGGCACACTGAAAAGATCTACTAATAAGAAAGTGCATGCGATAGAAGAAATTAATGTTTTGAGTGGAAAGATGGATGAACTTATGAAATTATTTTCTAATAAAAGTGTTTCTTCTAATCCTAATGATATGCCTTTGTCTACTTTGATTTAGAATAATAATGAATCTACGGATGTGAATTTTGTTGGTAGGAATAATTTTGGTAACAATGCGTATAGAGGAAACTTTAATCCTAGGCCGTATCCTAGTAATTCCTCTAATAATTATGGTAATTCCTACAACAACTCTTATGGAAATTATAATAAGATGCCCTCTGATTTTGAATCTAATATTAAAGAATTTATTACTTTGCGAAAGAATTTCAATGCTTTGATTGAAGAAAAATTGCTTAAGATTGATGAGTTAGCTAGGAATGTTGATAGAATTTCTCTTGATGTTGATTCTTTGAAACTTAGATCTATTCCACCTAAGCATGATATCAATGAGTCTCTCAAAGCCACGATAATTTCCATTGATGAGTGCAAAGAAAGAACCGCTAGGATGCGTACTAAGAAAGATTCCTTTATAAGAGCGTGTTCTTCTAGTTTCCATGATAATAAAGATGAAGATCTAAAAGTTATTGATGTGTCCCCTATTAAATCTTTGTTTTGCAATATGAATCTTGATAATGATGGGATTGAATATGATCCACCTTTACCTAGACGGCGTTCCAAAAATTCGGGGTCTTTAGATCTTGATGCTAAAATTGTTAAAAGTGGGATTGAAGAAGTCAAAACTTTAAATATTAATGAACCCACTATTTTGGATTTCAAGGAATTTAATTATGATAGCCGCTCTTTGATAGATTGTATTTCCTTGTTGCAATCCGTGCTAAATTCTCCCCATGCTTATAGTCAAAATAAAGCTTTTACCAAACATATCGTTGATGCTTGGATGCAATCTTAGGAAGAAAAACTTGAGCTGGAAGTTTCTATCCCTAGAAAACTTTATGATGAGTGGGAACCAACTATTACAATTAAAATTAAAGATCATGAATGCTATACTTTGTGTGATTTGGGTGCTAGTGTTTCCACGATTCCAAAGACTTTATGTGATTTGCTAGGTTTCCGTGATTTTGATGATTGCTCTCTAAACTTGCACCTTCCGGATTCCACTATTAAGAAACCTATGGGAAGAATTAATGATGTTCTTATTGTTGCAAATAGGAACTTTGTGCCCGTAGATTTTATTGTTCTTGACATAGATTGCAATCCTTCATGTCCTATTATTCTTGGTAGACCTTTCCTTAGAACGATTGGTGCAATTATTGATATGAAGGAAGGAAATATTAGATTCCAATTTCCGTTAAGGAAAGGCATGGAACACTTTCCTAGGAAGAAAATTAAATTACCTTATGAATCTATTATGAGAGCCACTTATGGATTGCCTACCAAAGATGGCAATACCTAGATCTATCCTTGCTTTTTATGCCTAGCTAGGGGCCTTAAACGATAGCGCTTGTTGGGAGGCAACCCAATTTTATTTTATTCCTTCCTTTTTACTCCTGTTTAGTAATAAATAATTTATCTGGCCTCTGTTTTGGTTGTGTTTTTTGTGTTTAATTAGTGTTTGTGCCAAGTAGAACCGTTAGGAAGACTTGGGGAAAGTCTTGTTAATCTTGCTGTAAAAAACAGAAACTTTAGCGCTCACGAGAACTGCTGCTATTTTTATTTGGAAAGTGATATTTAGTTAATTCTTTTTTAAGATGATTAATAGATAAATTCCTCACGTCCAGAAATTTATTTTAGAATTTTTGGGGTTCCAGATATTGCGCTATCTACAGATTACTCCAGACTGTTTTGTTTTTGACAGATTCTGTTTTTGACAGATTCTGTTTTTCGTGTGTTGTTTGCTTATTTTGATGAATCCATGGCTAGTAAAATAGTTTATGAACCATAGATAAGTTGGAATACAGTAGGTTTAACACCAATATAAATAAAGAATGAGTTCATTACAGTACCTTGAAGTGGTGTTTTGTTTTCTTTCGCTAACGAAGCTCACGAGATTTTCTACTTTAAGTTTTGTGTTGTGAAGTTTTCAAGTTTTGGGTAATGATTTGATGGAATATGGAATAAGGAGTGGCAAGAGCCTAAGCTTGGGTATGACCATGGCACCCCCAAGATAATCTAAGGACACCAAAAAGCCAAAGCTTGGGGATGCCCCGGAAGGCATCCCCTCTTTCGTCTACTTCCGTCGGTAACTTTACTTGGAGCTATATTTTTATTCACCACATGATATGTGTTTTGATTGGAGCGTCTTGTATGATTTGAGTCTTTGCTTTTTAGTTTACCACAATCATCTTTGCTATACACACCTTTTGAGAGAGACACACATGATTCGGAAATTATTAGAATACTCTATGTGCTTCACTTATATCTTTTGAGTTATATAGTTTTGCTCTAGTACTTCACTTATATCTTTTAGAGCACGGTGGTGGATTCATTTTATAGAAACTATTGATCTCTCATGATTCACTTATATTACTTTGAGAGTCTTAAATAGCACGGTAATTTTCTTAAATAATCCTAATATGCTAGGTAGTCAAGATTAGTAAAAACTTTCTTATGAGTGTTTTGAATACTAAGAGAAGTTTGATGCTTGATGATTGTTTTGAGATATGGAGGTAGTGATATTAAAGTTGTGCTAGTTGAGTAGTTGTGAATTTGAAAAATACTTATTTTGAAGTTTGCAAGTCCCGTAGCATGCACGTATGGTAAACTTTATGTAACAAACTTGAAACATGAGGTGTTCTTTGATTGTCCTCCTTATGAGTGGCGGCCGGGGACGAGCGATGGTCTTTTCCTACCAATCTACCCCCCTAGGAGCATGCACATAGTGCTTGTTTTTGATGACTTGTAGATTTTCGCAATAAGTATGTGATTTCTTTATGACTAATGTTGAGTCCATGGAGTATATGCAGTCTCACCTTTCCATCATTGCTAGCCTCTTCGGTACCGTGCATTGCCATTTCTCACATTGAGAGTTGGTGCAAACTTCGCCGGTGCATCCAAACCCCGTGATATGATATGCTCTTACACACATAAACCTCCTTATATCTTCCTCAAAACAGCCACCATACCTACCTATTATGGCATTTCCATAGCCATTCCGAGATATATTGCCATGCGACTTTCCACCATCCTATTTATCATGACACGTTCATCATTGTCATATTGTTTAGCATGATCATGTAGTTTACATAGTGTTTGTGCCAAAGCCACTGTTCATAATTCTTTCATACATGTCACTCTTGGTTCATTGCATATCCCGGTACACCGCCGGAGGCATTCATATAGAGTCATACCTTGTTCTAGTATCGAGTTGTAATCATTGAGTTGTAAATAAATAGAAGTGTGATGATCATCATTTAATAGAGCATTGTCCCAATAAAAAAGAGAAAGGCCAAAAAAGAAAGGCCAAATAAAAAAATAAAAAATAAAAGGGACAATGCTACTATCCTTTTTTTCCACACTTGTGCTTCAAAGTAGCACCATGGTCTTCATGATAAAGAGTCTCTTGTTTTGTCACTTTCATATACTAGTGGGAATTTTTCATTATAGAACTTGGCTTGTATATTCCAACAATGGGCCCCCTCAAGTGCCCTAGGTCTTCTTGAGCAAGCAAGTTGGATGCACACCCACTAGTTTCTTTTGTTGAGCTTTCATACATTTAAAACTCTAGTGCATCTGTTGCATGGCAATCCCTACTCCTTGCATTAACATCAATCGATGAGCATCTCCATAGCTCATTGATTAGCCTCATTGATGTGAGACTTTCTCCTTTTTTGTATTCTCCACATAACCCCCATCATTATACTCTATTCCACCCATAGTGCTATATCCATGGCTCACGCTCATGTATTGCGTGAAGGTTTATAAAGTTTGAGATTACTGAAGTATGAAACAATTGCTTGGCTTGTCATCGGGGTTGTGCATGATGAGAGCATTCTTGTGAGACGAAAATGGAGCATGACTAAACTATATGATTTTGTAGGGATGAACTTTATTTGGCCATGTTATTTTGAGAAGACATAATTGCTTAGTTAGTATGGTTGAAGTATTATTATTTCTATGTCAATATTAAAATTTTATCTTGAATCTTTCGGATCTGAATATTCATACCACAATTAATAAGAATTACATTGAAACTATGCCTAGTAGAATTCCACATCAAAAATTCTATTTTTATCATTTACCTACTCGAGGACGAGCAGGAATTAAGCTTGGGGATGCTTGATACGTCTCCAACGTATCTATAATTTTTGATTGCTCCATGCTATATTATCTTCTGTTTTGGACATTATTGGGCTTTATTATCCACTTTTATATTATTTTTGGGACTAACCTATTAACCGGAGGCCCAGCCCAGAATTGTTGTTTTTTTGCCAATTTCAGAGTTTCATAGTAAAAGAATATCAAACGGAGTCCAAACGGAATGAAACCTTCGGGAACGTGATTTTCGGAACGAACATGATCCAGGAGACTTGGACCCTACGTCAAGCAACCAACAGGGAAGCCACGAGGTAGGGGGGCGTGCCTACCCCCCAGGCGCGCCCTCCACCCTCGTGGGGCCCCTGTTGCTCCACCGACGTACTCCTTCCTCCTATATATACCTACGTACCCCCAAACAATCAGATACAGAGCCAAAACCCTAATTCCACCGCCGTAACTTTCTGTATCCACGAGATCCCATCTTGGGGCCTGTTCCAGAGCTCCGCCGGAGGGGGCATCAATCACGGAGGGCTTCTATATCAACACCACAGCCCTGCCAATGAAGTGTGAGTAGTTTACCTCAGACCTTCGCGTCCATAGTTATTAGCTAGATGGCTTCTTATCTCTTTTTGGATCTCAATACAAAGTTCTCCCCCTCTCTTGTGGAGATCTATTCGATGTAATCTTCTTTTGCGGTGTGTTTGTTGAGACCGATGAATTGTGGGTTTATGATCAAGTTTATCTATGAACAATATTTGAATCTTCTCTGAATTCTTTTATGTATGATTGGTTATCTTTGCAAGTCTCTTCGAATTATCAGTTTGGTTTGGCCTATTAGGTTGATCTTTCTTGCAATGGGAGAAGTGCTTAGCTTTGGGTTCAATCTTGCGGTGTCCTTTCCCAGTGACAGTAGGGGAAGCAAGGCACGTATTGTATTGTTGCCATCGAGGATAACAAGATGTTTTTTATCACATTGCATGAATTTATCCCTCTACATCATGTCATCTTGCTTAAAGCATTACTATGTTCTTATGAACTTAATACTCTAGATGCATGCTGGATAGCGGTCGATGTGTGGAGTAGTAGTAGTAGATGCAGCCAAGAGTCGGTCTACTTTTCTCGGACGTGATGCCTATATACATGATCATACCTAGATATTCTCATAACTATGCTCAATTCTGTCAATTGCTCAACAATAATTTGTTCACCCACCGTAAAATACTTATGCTCTTGAGAGAAGCCACTAGTGAAACCTATGGCCCCCGGGTCTATATTCCATCATATTAATCTTCCAACACTTAGTTATTTTCATTGCCTTTTATTTTACTTTGCATCTTTATCATAAAAATACCAAAAATATCATCTTATCATATCTATCAGATCTCACTCTCGTAAGTGACCGTGAAGGGATTGATAACCCCTTATAGCATTGGTTGCGAGGATTTATTTTTTTTTGTGTAGGTGCGAGGGACTCGCGCGTAGCCTCCTACTGGATTGATACCTTGGTTCTCAAAAACCGAGGGAAATAATTACGCTACTTTGCTGCATCACCCTTTCCTCTTAAAGGGAAAACCAACACAGTGCTCAAGAGGTAGCAGCCTCGCGGGCGTCCTCAGCAAGGGTCTTGCCGAGGGCCCGGCTAGGGTCTCGCTACAGCACCGCGGTCGTCCCTAGCAAGGGTTTTGCTGTGGGTCTCGTGGACCTCATCGACAAGGATCTCGCCAAGGGTCGTCGTCTTTTGGTTTCCATCTGATCTTGTGTGTCTATGATCTCTACAAAGATCTGCATGCCACCACGGAGGTGCCTCCCGAGCCTTGGTTCCAATATGGCGTGGGGACACCTTGGGCTCAAGGGTGGTACGCTCTGTTGGCGTCAGGTAAGTTTCCCCGGCAAGGATCATGCCGAGGCTGTGGAAGCCACCCCGGCAAGAGTCTTGCCGGGGGAGTCCACCTTGCCCTCTTGCTCTCTTTGCGCCTCTGGCCTTGGCATTGCTCAGGCATCCCTCCCCTGCCCTGCTTAGTGTGGCCGTGGACGCGGCTCTGACTGCCCGTGCACAAGTTAAGGGGTGCAAAAGGAGAGCCCCTACTTTTGTACACCGACAGGAGCCCCAGGGCCTGGGCCACACATAAGCGCGACGCATTGTTGGGCTAGGCCCAAAACGGTGCGCGGGCAAGTGGGGCAGGGTTTTACTGTAGTAATTTCCCATCCGCTGCGCTTCCCCACGACCCGCGTTGAACGCGCGACATGGAGGTCATGCATGACGTGGGGGTCGTGCGTGGGGCGGTTTCCGCACGCATGCGTCACATCGTGGTAAAGAGGCGGCTCGCGCCTTCCCTATAAAAGAGGAAAACACAGAGGCACGGCTCATTTACTGAATGGGCTCGGGTCGTGGTCTTCAAGGCGCCCGCACCCCACGACCACGGGGTGGAGAATAGCCACCTCATTTATCCCTTCGGTTTCTTCTTGCCCGCCACGTGTTCCCCGTGCTTTGAAGGTGGTAGGCGGTGGGTGCGGGCCTTGAATGGCGAGGCGGGGAAACAGGCCTTTGCTGATTGGGGCAGTGGGTCGGCCTCGATTCCCTGCGCCCCTGATAGTTGGATTGGCTGAGTGGGGCGGCCGAGTCCTGACCCTGCCCCTTTATAAGAAGGGGGAAGGGGGATGGCCTCCCACAATCTTTCTTCATCCCTCTCCTTCCACCTCGGCTCCACTCTTTCATCTGTCATGGTGAGAGGGGGCGCCGATCCTTCGATGATGGCGGTGAGGGTCTCTGCTCGACAACGCGTCCCTCCTTCCCAAGAGCCCGTGGTGGCGGAGCCGACCACGAGAGGGAGGGGGAGGGGGTGAGGCCAAGGCCAACGTGGCGCTCGGGGAAGAGGGGGACGGGGCGGTGCACCGGCCCTGCCTTCGCCAACGATGCCTCCTCTGATGGAGGGCCACGTCGGGGAACAGCCTTGCGAGTTCTTCATCAGGCTGCGTCGGGCACCGTGCCGTCGCCTTCGCCTTCCCGCGCCATTTGCTAGGGATATGGAGCTCGATCCGCCCCAAACCCTGAGGTTACACATGAGGGGCTGCGGGAACGGTGGCACGCGGGTCGACGTCGACTTCCCCGTGTGGCACCCCGGCTCAGAGCGACCAGTTTACCCTGCATTGCCAGCCCAGAAACCATGTCTTCTGGCAACACACAACATCTTGGTACAAAAAAACAACCGCTTTATTTATGCTAGCGGATCAGAGTTTATATTACAACAGATGTCGAGGCCGAGCAGCATGCACGGTGCGGCTGAACAATATGTACATTATTTAGTGGACATAAAGGGGCCTCGATCATACAACTACACGGCAGTGGAACAACGTCGTAGCAGAAAATCCATAGCACATGGACACCGATGTGGACACGATCTAGACTCGAGCAGCGCTCCTTTCCAACGTGACTTCCCTGAAATCTGGCATGACACGCCAGGTCAATACATTGAATGTACTTGCAAGCTCACAACATGCATAATCATAATGACAAACAATATCATGATATTTAACCAATTAATAATGCACTAATGTTCCAACATGCTGTGCTCATGCTCTTGGGATAGACGTCCCTCGGGACCGACTTACCAACCGTGATCGTTCTCGGATCACAAACAAACCACCATCATGGTCTTATCCAGAGTAACCCGTGATCCTTACGACGATCACAACTAAACCACCATCGTGGTCTTGACCAGAGTAACTCGTGATCCTTACGGCAATCACAAACAAACCACCATCGTGGTCTTGACTAGAGTAACTCGTGATCCTTACGGTGATCACAACCAAACCACCATCATGGTCTTGACCAGAGTAACGCGTGATCCTTACGTCGATCACAACCACGACCCATATTGGATCTCGAACATCTCGCTGGCCTTTCCGCCATCATCATCAGTGCAAAGTTCATACTTAGTGTGTAGGTTTATTAAACGTTGACTCATGGTGGGACCTACTATGAGGTGTCCGTGACCGTGGATTCGGCTATCGATATATTATACACTTTGTAGAGGTAGCACACTATACCCACACCACGGAACCCATGGCCTCGCACTCCCATTCGGGTGGACCAACAACATTCCGACAAAACCCTTCCATTGCCATGACACTCTCCCGTCCACTCCGACCCAATCCCCAACGGGCTAGTCCTGGGTGGCCCCGTGTATACCAAAGACACAACGACCGCCGTCGTGGCCAAAACGATCCCAGTCGGGGACCCGGTACCATAATCTCAACAACAGGCACACAAGGTTATGCCTGTTTACCGGGCCAGGGTAAGCATGCCCATAAGCTTCCCTAGTTGGAGGCACCGACCAGAGGCATGTCAATGGACCGAATCAAGGCCTTCCCACAAAGGCAAATGTGGTTGCACTGGGAAAATCTCGATTCAGCGGCACCATGACCCAGTCAACGATATATTCAAGTTGAGTTATATTCAGGTTCAACTTAAAATGAAGATGGCCAGTGTCATAGCATGCCATGAAATGCAATACTACACATGCATCACATATTAACGAAAATGACTGATGTCAACCATGTTCATACTAAGCATAAGCATCAACAACTTATATTACTTTCCTGGTCAGGGTAACTCTCACTTTAACAATATATTTTGCAGCAAGCATTATCATTTTCTCATGCAAGAAAATAACTTCGATTAATTTCTCATATGCATAGCAAAGATTTTACTATCACCACAAGCAAATCCTATTCTCTTTGCCAACCAAGTTAGGTTCAAACATTCTGTAACTTAAGTAAAATGGCTAAATAAGCACTTAACATGATATTTTCTAGCAAATTTAACTATTTTATTTATGCAAGGAAATAACTTTAAGCAATTACTCATATGCATAACAAATCATTTTATCATTACCATAATTAGATCTTAGCTTCTTTAGCAACTAAGCTAGTTGCAAGGTTCTGTAAATCAAGCATAATACTAACACACACTTAACAGAATATAAATAACATAATAGTTATTTAAATGCATGGATTAATCATTTCATTCAAGTAAGAAAATCATCAATATTGAAATGGCACCATGAAAATGTTGCTGTGGCTTGCCTTAGTGCAGATGAGGTTCACAAGCCTTCTGGTGATCCTCAAGACAAGCCTCACCCTCTGAAAATAATTTTAAACACAAGAAGAAAATATCAAGTACTCTTCTGAAAATCACCAGAAATTCTAGACAGCTCAGAAAAATCTCATTTTTGGTGAGCTGCTAGATTTCTTTGCAAAGAACATAATGCAAAAAGAATCTATTCATTTGGACTTATGGTTAAAGAGTTATAGCTATTTGAAGCTCTCTGGAATTGAATTGAATTTGAATTTAGATAAACAGACTAGGGGGTGACATCGAAGGCGTAAAGCCTCAGGGTGCCACCACTCTTACCGCTTCGCGCGCGTACAGAGTGGCTGACTAGCGGGACCGCTAGTCAGGTGATAAGGAGGGGAGAAGGAAACAGAGGGGGGTCGCGGCTTCGCCGGAGCTCTTATCGGCGACGAGGGCTCCTTGGCCAAAACGAGAGGGAGGGATCAAGAGAGGGGATGTAGGCGCACCTGCCCGTACCTGTAGCGTAGCTAGGGGCGGTCGGACGGCGTCGGAATCGACCTCACAAGCGGAGGCAGAGGGCGGTGGTCGCCGGAGATGAGGAAGACGGTGAGCAGAGGCAACTTCAGGGGCTCTAGGGGGACGGGATGGCTTCACCGGAGAGAGGCAGAGGCCCTGGAAGGATCGCCCTGGCCTGGGAGGGGCTGGAGCTACTACAGCGACCAGAGGGGATCGCCGGCGAGCTCGAGCTCGAGGACGACGGCCCACGGCCTGCCCGACCGGTCTACGGTTTCCTACGCACTTGTGGGGTGTGTGGGAGTGGTGGATGGTGCTCGAGGAGGCTGGGGGCGGCTGCATTTATAGGCGAGCGGAGAGGGGGTTTCGGGCTTTGCCGATGGACACCTGTCCATGGCGCCTGGCGATGAGCGGCGTCAGTGAGAGGGGGAGAAGGCAACGTAGCTCACGCGGCGACTGTTGGTGAACGGGGACGAGCACAGGAACGAGGAGAAGGCGACGAGCACAGTGCGCACCGCACTGATGGGTTGGCCGGACAGTGCCCGTGCTCGCTGCGGCAAGCTCCGGTGTCGGCGAGCGCCAGGAGGGAGTTAATGGCGTTGGGACGAGGATCGCGGCGAAGTTTGGCACGCTTAGGCAGGCGGGGAAGCGAGCACGCGATCAACAGAGGCTCGAGCGCATCGCAGAGCGCGTCGGCCGCATGCCAGCACGCCTGGACGAACGCGGTCACCGCGTGAACTCTGACCTCATGCCGACCTAAGTCCAAACTTCATGTCTGGCATGTTGTTCGTGGTAGTTTTGAATGTTACCACACTTTGGTTTGGCTCCAGATGCAGTAGAGAAGATTTTACACGCCAGGTAAGTTTCTGGTCAGTAACTTTGAGATGTTACTGTGGTCAAATGGCTGGGAGTTGGGGGTTGTGCTTTGGAGGCTAGCCATCATCCACCAAGGTGATGATGCACAAGAAAATTCAGGCACAATGGAGCAAGTAAAATGGTAGTTGATGTAGAAACCACCATTTCTATCCAGAACAGAAATATTTTCTGTAGCAAAAATATTCCAAAAAGTGATGAAATATTTTTGCTTAGGAAGGTGCCCTAGGGTTCAAAGAATATTTGGGAATTTTCTCAGATTTTTGTGGGCAAGAAAAATGAGGGTTGCTTTGGAGCTCATTGAACTAGCTAGGGTTTTAGAGAAGAAAAATGTATATTTTTCATTTAAGAAAAATATTCCCAAGATTATTTTGAGATGGATCAGAGGGGAATGATGATTAGAGAGGGGAACGATGCACTTGGGTGAAAGCCAAGGGTACCCAAGTGTTTAAGTCCATATGAAAAGATTCAAAAACCCCAACTTTCAAAATAAATCCAAATGAAAATCAGGCAAATAAGAGAGGGCAAAAATCAGGCTATCACAAACCTCCCCCACTTAGAATGAATATCGTCCTCGAGATTCGGTTGCTTGGGAAAACCACTCTAGATAATGAGCCCTTAGGAATTCTTCTCGCTCCCAAGTTGATTCTGACTCTGTGTGATGCTCCCACTGAACTTTGTAAAATCTTCTTACTTTACTGCGAGTGACCCTTTCTATCCGATCCAAAATTCTAAATGGTCTTTCTTCATAGGTCAAATCATTTGCCAATTCTACCTCAGCCATAGCAGTCCTTTTCCCAGGCGGGGATATGCTGCATCTTAATTGTGAAACAGGAAACACGTTATGCACGTCTGCCAATTCAGCGGGTAGTTCCAACTGATATGCAACAATACCCACTTGGGACATAACCGGGAATGGATCAATAAACCTGGGTGCCAACTTTCCACTGGTCTGGAATCTCTTGACTCCTTTCATAGGAGTGACTCGGAGGTATACGCGTTCTCCGGGTTCAAATTTGATCTGTCGGTGCTTTGCATCATAATAACTTTTCTGTCGAGATTTGGCCAATTGTAATCTGTCCCTGATTTCCTTAACTTGTTTCTCAGCTTCCATCATGAGATCTGTTCCGAAGATACGGCTATCTCCAGTTTGGGACCAATTTAAAGGAGTGCAACACTTACGGCCGTACAGAGCTTCATACGGTGACATCTTTAGACTGGTCTGGAAGGTGTTGCTGTAAGAAAACTCGGCATATGGCAAGCAATCTTCCCATTTAGGTCCTTGGGCTAAAGCACAGGCTCGCAAGATATCTTCAACTATTTGATTTACTCACTTTGTCTGTCCACCGGTCCGAGGATGATAAGCAGTACTATATTTCAGCGCTGTCCCCAAGGCATTATGGAGACGGGACCAAAAAAAGGAGGTAAACAAGGAACCTCGGTCGGAAGTGATGGTTCATGGTACTCCATGTAGACTGATGATTCTGGATACATACAACTGTGCAAGTTGATCTGCTCGATATCTGGTGCTGATCGGAATGAAGTGAGCAACCTTGGTTAAGGTGTCCACTATGACCCAGATTGCATCATTTCCTCACTGAGTCTTAGGCAATCCCGTAATGAAATACATACAAACATCATCCCATTTCCATTGCAAAACCGGCAGCGGTTGGAGGAGTCCGGCTGGCTTCTGATGCTCTGCCTTCACCTTGTTGCATATGTTGCAACATGCCACAAAATAGGCAATGTATTTCTTCATTCCATCCCACCAGAAGATTTGTCTAAGGTCTTCATACATTTTTGTACCTCCCGGGTGAATGGAATATGAGGACTCGTGTGCTTCTGACAGGATTTTCTTCTTTAAGTCCGGCTGATTGGGTACACAAATCCGTCCACGGATTTGGAGGGTACCGAATTTGTCCTTGGAGAAATTTGGGGTCTGCCCTACCATCGGGCTCTTGGCACATTTTTGCAGCTTGATGTCAGCTGGCTGGGCCTTGCAGATCTCTTCCTCTAGTGTGGGGGTAACTTCGAAAATATTAGTGAGGCCAGCATCCACTATGACCAGGTTGAGCTGAGCGATCTCCTCTTGGAGTTCGGGAGGCAAGGATTTTGATATGACATTTAAGCTGATAGGCTTTCGACTAAGTGCATCGGCAACCACGTTGGCCTTACCCGGGTGATAATTTATTCCAAGATCATAATCCTTGACCAACTCTAGCCATCTTCGTTGACGGAGATTTAAATCCGGCTGAGTAAATATGTATTTAAGACTTTTGTGGTCGGTAAAAATTTGGCACCTTTTTCCAATGAGGTCTCCAAATTTTTAACGCATGAACCACCGCAGCCAATTCCAAATCATGAGTAGGATAATTTCCCTCGTGGGGTCGTAGCTGTCGAGATGCATATGCTACTACCTTGCTGTCTTGCATAAGTACGCAACCGAGGCCTTGCCTGGAGGCGTCACAATACACATCAAAGCTGCGATAAATGTCTAGGAGAGTCAATACAGGTGCGGTTGTCAGCCGTATCTTTAGCTCATTGAAACTTTTCTCACAGTCCTCTGTCCATTCAAACTTCTTATCCTTTTTGAGCAGCTCCGTCATGGATTTAGCAATCTTGGAAAACCCTTAAATGAAACGGCGGTAATATCCAACTAATCCGAGAGAACTCCGGATCTGTGTCACTATCGTGGGCGGCAACCAATCGAGCACATCCTTTACTTTGCTTGGGTCCATAGATATACCTTCGGCTGATAGCACATGTCCAAGAAACCCAACTTGCTTGAGCCAAAACGCACATTTACTGAATTTGGCGTAAAGCTGATGGTCGCAGAGTCATTGTAGCACTGCTCGGAGGTGATCCTTGTGCTCGTCTTCACCCTTGGAGTAAATGAGGATGTCATCTATGAAGACTACCACTAATTTGTCGAGGAAGTCCATGAATACTTTGTTCATCATATGCATGAAGAAAGTAGGGGCATTGGTGAGACCAAAGGACATCACTGTATATTCATAAAGACCATACCGAGTAGTGAATGCGGTCTTAGGAATATCTTCCTTTTTAATTTTGAGCTGATGATATCCGGTCCGTAAATCGATCTTAGAGAATACCTTAGCCCCACTGAGCTGATCAAACAAATCATCAATCCTTGGCAGCGGATATTTATTTTTGATGGTGACCTCATTCAGCTGGCGGTAATCCACGCACATGCGGAGGCTGCCATCCTTTTTGTCCACGAAAATAGCTGGTGATCCCCATGGTGAAGAGCTGGGATGAATATATCCTTTCTGGAGCAGTTCATCAAGCTATTTCTTTAGCTCCACTAATTCTGATGAGGGCATCCGGTAATACTTCTTGTATAGCGGTGCAGTTCCGGGCACAAGGTCTATTGCAAATTCTAGCTCTCGATCTGGTGGCATGCCTCGCAGTTCCTCTGGAAATACATCAGGGTACTCGCTGACCACATGAATTAATTCCAACTCAGCCACAACGGTGATAACCAATTCTTGTTTGGGTATATTCTTGCGAGCATAGAATTTGGTAGTCTGCCCATTTGGACTGGTCAAAGTGACTTCTCGTGTTACACAGTTTATGCAAACTTGATATTGGGTTAACCAATTCATAACCAATATAATATCCAACCATTTAGACTCAATAATTATCAGACAGGTTGGAAAGTAGACTCCGTTGATATTGATTTCCAGATCACGGCAGACCAGGTTGCTCTTGATTAGAGATCCCGGGGTTTGTACCAGCATATTTTTTGCCCAAAAGTGTACAAGGAAATTTGTTTTGGGCAACAAAACTCCGAGAATAAAAGAATGGGAAGCCCCAGAGTCAAATAAAATTACGGCAGGTATGTCATTTACAGAAAACATACCAATGACGACTTCGGGGTTCTCTTGTGCTTCATCGGCTGAGAGATGATGCACGTGCCCAGTAATGTTTTGCTGGGTCGGGCATGACTCTATAAAGTTGACTTGTAGCCTGAATGGGGCATTCTCCTTGTTGTTCTTGTGGCACTGTTTGGTATAATGTCCGTTTTGCCCACAACTGAAGCAAGAATTATTGCGCTGACGCTCCTCATGCATGGGGTTGGTCACAATATTCCTGACTTGAGTGGTAGTCTTGTTAACATTCTGTAGCCAATTTGGCTTGTTTTCCACCTGAGTCTACTGCCAGGTACGGGCCTTTTGCACTGGTTGCCCATCCTTCTTTGGCTCAAACTTACGCTTGTTGTCGTTGTTGGCAGGCCTATTATATGATATAAGCTTGTGCTCCCGTTCAACAATGAAAGCCTTGTTTACCAGAGTTTGGAAATCTGGGAAATCAAACATACTGAGAGTGCGCTGGAGTTGCGGATTTAAGACTCCAAGAAATCTGTCAATCTTTCTTTCTTCGGTGGCCACGTCACAAAGGGAGTAATGGGCCAGATGATTGAATTTTTGCAAATATTCCCGCACGGACTGATTCCCTTAGACGAGTGCTAGAAATTCACGCTGCTTAACCTTCATAACTCCAGTAGGGATATGATATTTCCGAAACTGATCCTTCAATTTTTCCGAGGTGATTTCTTCATCAGCAGGCCACATGGCTTTTGCATTTTCCCACCATATGGCAGCAACACCTTCAAGGTAATGAGTTGCAAATGGAACTTTATCATTTTCTTCAGTACGAGCAATCTCAAGATTTTTCTCAATGGTACGCAACCAATCGTCTGCATCCAATGGGTCAACAATCTGACTGAAACTGGGTGGCTTGGTCCTTTGAAAATCTGATAGCTTTGAGTAATGACCGTTCTGATTTCCATTCTGTCCAACCATAGCTTGCACACTTCTTAACATTTCAAGCTGTCGGTGTCAAAACCGGCGTATCTCGGGTAGGGGGTCCCGAACTGTTTACCCAGGTTCGGGCCCTCTTGATGGAGGTAATACCCTACGTCCTTCTTGATTGTTCGTGATGATATGAGTATTACAAGAGTTGATCTAGCACGAGATCGTAGAGGCTAAACCCTAGAAGCTAGCCTATAGTATGATTGTATGTTGTCCTATGGACTAAACCCTCCGGTTTATATATACACCGGAGGGGGCTAGGGTTACACAGAGTCGGTTACAAGGGAGGAGATCTTCGTATATGTATTGCCTAGCTTGCCTTCCACGCCAAGGAGAGTCCCATTCGGACACGGGACAAAGTCTTCAATCTTGTATCTTCATAGTCCAACAGTCCGGCCAAAGGATATAGTTCGGCTGTCCAGAGACCCCCTAATCCAGGAGTCCCTCAGTAGCCCCTGAACCAGGCTTCAATGACGATGAGTCCGGCGTGCAGTATTGTCTTCGGCATTGCAAGGCAGGTTCTTCTCCAAATCCTGAAATATCTGCTAAGTAGTGCCCGGCTCCCATAAATGTTAGACTTCTTAGCTTCCGCGCCCAATAAGGGCTATCTTCCATGCGTCGAGCGAATGCGAGGAGCCAAGGCGTTTTTACATTCGCCCCCTAGCAAGGTAAATAAATTGTCTTTTAAAGGGATGGGGATTCTTAGATCCAATCCACACCATCCTCCCATGGCAAGAATCCATCGGAGCGCGCTTGAAAAAATCCATTCCATCATGGCCGACCACCGCAGCTGTAACACCCACGGTGCGGCTATATCTCCCACATGTCGGAGCATGACTTAGAGGCATAACCGCATAGTAGGCATGTCGCAAGAGGGGTAATCTTTACACATCCCATGTACTGAATAAGAAAGAGATAAAGAGTTGGCTTACAATCGCCACTTCACACAATACATAAATATAGCATTACATCATCCAGAATACAAACAAGGTCCGACTACGGAACCAAAATAAAGACAACCCCAAATGCAAAAGATCCCCGATCGCCCCAACTGGGCTCCACTACTGATCGTCTGGAAATGAAACATGGTAACATCCTGAATCCTCGTCGAACTCCCAATTGAGTTCGGTCGCATCCCCCGTACTGGCATCATCGGCACCTGCATATGGTTTTGGAAGTAATCTTTGAGTCACGGGGACTCAGCAATCTCACACCCTCGCGATCAAGACTATTTAAGCTTATGGGTAGGAAAAGGTAGTGAGGTGGAGCTACAGCAAGCACTAGCATATATAGTGGCTAACTTACGCAAATGAGAGCGAGAAGATAAGCAAAGCACGATCGAGAAGCTACAAAGATCAAGAAGTGATCCTAAAACTACTTACGTTCAAGCATAACACGAGACCGTGTTCTCTTCCCGGACTCCGCCGAAAAGAGACCATCACGGCTACCCACGCTGTTGATTCATTTTAATTAAGTTAAGTGTCAGGTTTTCTACAACCGGATATTAACAAATTCCCATCTGCCCATAACCGCGGGCATGACTTTCGAAAGTTCAAAACCCTGCAGGGGTGTCCCAACTTAGCCCATCACAATCTCTCACGGTCAACGAAGGATATTCCTTCTCCTAGGACGACCCGATCAGACTCGGAATCCCGGTTACAAGACATTTCGACAATGGTAAAACAAGACCAGCAAAGCCACCCGATTGTGCCAACAAATCGCGATAGGATCTACACATATCTCGTTCTTAGGGCACATCGGATTGTCCAAGATTCCGGTAGGCCAACCCAGAGTTGCCCCTGGTGGCCACCGGCTGCTGACAAGTTGGACCAACACTTAGAGGAGCACTGGCCCGGGGGTTTATAATAAAGATGACCCTTGAGTCCGCGGAACCCAAGGGAAAAAGGCTTAGGTGGCAAATGGTAAAACCAAGGTTGGGCCTTGCTGGAGGAGTTTTATTCAAGGCGAACTGTCGAGAGTTCCCATTATAACCCAACCGCGTAAGGAACGCAAAATCAAGGAACATAACACCGGTATGACGGAAACTAGGGCGGCAAGAGTGGAACAAAACACCAGACATAAGGCCGAGCCTTCCACCCTTTACCAAGTATATAGATGCATTAAAGTAGACAAGGTATAATAATGATATCCCATCAATAATCATGTTCCAACAAGGAACAAATTCCATCTATACCTGCAACTAGCAACACTATAAGAGGGCCTGAGCAAAGCGGTAACATAGCCAAACAACGGTTTGCTAGGACAAGGTGGGTTAGAGGTTTGACATGGCAATATGGGGGCATGATATAGCTAGTGGTAGGTATCGCGGCATAGCAAAAGAGCGAGCAACTTGCAAGCAAAGATAGAAGTGATTTCGAGGGCATGGTCATCTTGCCTGCAAAGTTCTCCGAGTTGACATAAGCTTGATCCTCGTAAGCGTACTCAACGGGTTCCTCGATCACGAACTCGTCTCCCGGCTCTACCCAAGGCAAGAACACAAGCAAAAGAAACCACGATCAACCACGGTGCAATGCGCAAGCAACATGATGCAAAACATGGCATGTTATGCGGGATGTAATATGCAATGCATATGCATGCTCCGGAAGGAAAAGATTGAACCAGGCCTCAACTTGGCAAACCAAGTGCGCCACTGGAAAGATGAGTTGATTTCGGTCAAAATCAATATAAGGATCACCGGAATCGGATGCACGGTTTGCAAATGGCAAGCAAAACAAGAATGAGATGATTCTGCAATTAACAGCACGACGCCATCTAAAATGCAACAAGAAAATAAGCTACTGCACTCTAACATAGCAACAAAGCACATGGCAGTGATCTACTCAAGATGCTCGACAAAAGATGAACACTGATCTACGGCTAAATCACAAAATAGCAGGTTCAAACAAGCATGGCAAAAGTGCAAAAGATATCAGCATCACAGACTTAGTGAAAATACTAACATGCCAGGAATTCACATCAGGAAGCAATGTTTAGAGTAGGATAACAACATGCTACAGGAACAGGACATAGCAAAGCAAGGCATGTCATGAATATACTGAAAGCATATAACAAAAGTCCCTTACTGACCATAAGCTAAAAAGGATCAGAAGATATGATGGCACCCATGTAAACATAGCAAGTTTCGTTAACAGATTCAGACTTAGCAGAAAACTGGACATGGCATCAACAGAATTACGAAGGCCTCTTTGCGAGCTCGATGCACTCAGCACAAGGTATTGCATGACGAGCTAAGCATACTACCAGCAATAAGACATGTTCATGAAGCTAACCAAAGCAGGAATAAGCTCATAGGATGCATGGATCAACTACAACAACCTTGGCAAAATTGATTAACACATAAACAATCAGCCAGGAACATTTTATAGCAAACATAGAGAAAGATTGAGTCCAAATCATCCTTACTGAACATACTCAAAAGAAGCATGGATCACTCTGTAGCAACATGAATACATGGCGTAAAAATAACATCAGGGGAACGACTTAGTGAAAATCTAAGTCCCTAAAATCAGCAACATCACGAGAGCTACTTTGCATGCTTGTTCTAGTCACCACATTGATCAAAGAAATACATGGAATACACCCCTGTAAAGATGGCATGGCATAGCCCAAAAAACATGTAGAGCTCATGCTCATATGCAGCACACAATAATCATGGCAAAAATGACAAATGCTCAAGATCTGTTAATAAACAAGAACTAACATTTTTTAGCACTCTTGCAACAGTCATTTGGGCATCAAGATGGACTCAAACAAGCATGATGCAATGGAACAAAATGAAGAGGACAACCTGATGAACATTTTGATATCTCATATGCACAAAACGGACCACGGAGCACAAAGTTATGACATGATGAAGGGAGCATCAAAATATTATAGACTAAGGAATAAAACGAGGTCAACCTAGGGTTTCCAGATCTGGATCGGGGCGCACGGATCGAGGACGGCCGGGATCTTCGCCGGAGCTTGGGGAAAGGCGGTGGCCAGCGTGGAGCTCGCCGGACCGGGGCCGGGGAGGCCGGATCCGGCGCTGGGAGGCACGGCTCGCGGGTCGACGGAGTTGGTCGCTGGCGAGCTCGGTGAGGAGGCGGTGAACAGAGCTCGCGTGGGCGGCGGGGCGGATCTGGACGGTGGAGAGCTCGGCGATGGCGGGGCGGTGGCCGGCGGTGACGCGCACCGGGCGGCGGACGAGCAAAGGCGGCGACGGGGGCTCGGGCGCTCGGGCCCGGTCGAGTCACGGGCGGGCCGGCCTCAGGCCCTGCGGGCCTGGCGGCGGGGAGGCATGGTGGTGACAGGTGTCACGCACCCATTGGCTGCGGGCGGCAGCGCGAATATGTCCGGCGGGCGGTGGACATGTCCAGTGGCAGCGGTGAAGGATTAGGGTAGGGTTTTGCCCGAAAATTCGGAGGAGTGCACATATTTATAGGTAGAGGGAGCTAGGAGAGTCCAAATGGAGTGCGGTTTTCGGCCACGCGATCGTGATCGAACGGCCGAGAGGATGGAGGGGGTTTGGATGGGTTTTTGGGCCATTTTGGAGGGGTGTTGGGCTGCAACACACACGAGGCCTTTATGGTTCCCCGATTAACCGTTGGAGTATGAAACGAACTCCAAATGGCACGAAACTTGACAGGCGGTCTACCGGTAGTGTACCAAGGCCTCTTGAAAAATCTCGGTCCACTCCGAGAATGTTTAATACCCGCACACGAAAAGAGACAAAAGGAGGCGCCGGAGGACGTAGGAGTGTCGGATCGCAAAACGAACAACGGGGAAAATGCTCGGATGCATTAGACGAACACGTATGCAAAAGAGATGCACATGATGACATGATATGCAATGCATGACATGGACAAAATGCAAAACAAAGACAAAACCCAACCACGAGGGAATATCATAACTTAGAGCCAAAATTGGCAAGAGTTGGAATACAAATATGGAAAGTTACATTCGGGGCGTTACAACACTCCACCACTACGAAAGGATCTCGTCCCAAGATCTAGGACTGAAACAACTCCGTATATTCGGAACGGAGGTGGTCCTCGCGTTCGCAGGTGGCTTCTCGGTCGGAATGATGTGACCTCTTCACTTTCAGGAATTTGATAGACTTGTTGCGAGTCTTGTGCTCAGTTTCTTCAAGGATAGCAACGAGATGCTCAAGATAAGACAGGTCTTCTTGGAGATCAATCTCTTCGAAGTTGATGGTGCGGTCAGGAGTCTTGAAACACTTGCGAAGCTGAGACACGTGAAACACGTCGTGCACATTTGCAAAGTTGGACGGAAGCTCAAGTTGATAGGCGAGATCGCCTCTTTTGCCAATTATCTTGAAAGGACCCACGTATCTAGGGGCATGCTTCCCTTTGATACCGAAGCGGTGAGTACCTTTCATTGGAGAGACGCGGAGGTAGACATGGTCTGCTATCTCGAAAGCCAAATCACGATGCTTGCTATCATAGTAACTCTTCTGGCGCGATTGCGCGGCTTTGAGATTTTCACGGATGACTTTGCACATTTCTTCAGCCTATGTGATTAAGTCATTGCCAAGAAGTTGGCGTTCACCAGTCTCTGACCAATTAAGAGGAGTACAACACTTTCTGCCATAGAGAATCTCGAATGGGGCCTTGCCCGAACTCACTTGGAAACTGTTGTTGTAGGAGAACTCGGCACATGGAAGACAATATTCCCACTTCATACCGAAAGAAATGACACAAGCCCTGAGCATATCTTCAAGAATTTGATTTACTCGCTCGACTTGGCCACTAGTTTGAGGATGAAAGGCTATGCTGACGCGAATGTTGGTGCCCATGGCCTTCTAGCAGGAGTCCCAGAATTTAGAAGTAAAAAGGCTTCCACGATCTGAGGATATCAACTATGGAATCCCGTGCAAGGAGACAATCTTGGAGGTATATAGCTCTGCCAACCGAGTTGCTGTGATAGATTCTTTGATAGGAAGAAAATGAGCCACTTTAGTAAGATTGTCGATGACAACAAAGATATCATCATTTCCACGTTTGGACTTGGGAAATCCAGTCACGAAGTCCATCTCAATATGGTCAAACTTCCATTCTGGAATGGCAAGAGGTTGGAGGAGACCAGCTGGTCGTTGGTGTTCTGCTTTCACTCTTCTACAGACATCACATTCATTCACGAACTAAGCAATTTCTCGCTTCATTCGAGTCCACCAATATGACTGCTTGAGGTCATGGTACATCTTTGTACTTCCAGGATGAATAGATAGGAGTGAATTGTGAGCCTCGTTCATAATGACTTTACGAAGGTCACCTTTAGGAACAACAATTCGATCCTCGAAGAATAGAGTATCTTTGTCATCAAGGCAATAGCACTTGTACTTGGGTTGGCTCTTGGCAATCCCATTCTTCACCTTCTTCACCATTGCATCAAGAAGTTGAGCCTCATGAATCTGATCTTCCAAAGTAGGAGAGACTTGGAGGTTGGCAAGGAATCCTTGAGGAACAACTTGGAGATTAAGTTTGCGGAAAGCTTCACAAAGATCCAGTTGGAAGGGCTTGAGAATCAAACTGTTGCAGTAAGCCTTCCTGCTCAAAGCGTCAGCAATGACATTGGCCTTGCCTAGAGTATATTCAATACTCAGATTATACTCTTGAATCATTTTGACCCAACGAGTCTGCCTGAGGTTGAGGTTGGGCTGAGTGAAGATGTACTTGAGGCTCTTATGATCAGTGAAGATGTCCACTTTCCTTCTCAACAAGAGATATCTCCATGTTAAAAGAGCATGGACAACTGCCGCCAACTCGAGGTCATGAGTGGGGTAGTTCTTTTCGTTGGGCTTCAACTGGCAGGAGGTATAGGCCACAACTTTCTTCTCTTGCATTAACTCAGCACCGAGACCTTGCAGGGAAGCATCACAGAAAACCTCGAATGGTTTGGATTCATCAGGAGGAGTCAGAACTGGAGCTGTGACTAACTTCTCTTTGAGGGTGTTGAAAGTGATGTCACATTCAGGCATCCATACATAATTCACATGCTTCTGGAGGAGGTTGGGAAGAGGCTTTGCAATCTTAGAGAAATTCTCAACGAATCTTTGACAATAGCTTGCAAGCCCAAGAAAGCTACGGAGCTGCTTCACATTTTGAGGCGGTTCCCAATTCACAATTGCAGACACCTTCTCAGGATTAGTAGCTATGCCCTTGGTGGAGATGATATGCCCAAGGTAGAGAACCTCATCGAGCCAAAACTCACACTTTGAAAACTTCGCATGGAACTGATGTTCTCTAAGTTTGTCCAGCACCAATCTCAAATGCTTGGCATGATCCTCCTTGTTCTTGGAAAAGACCAAAATGTCATCGAGATACACCAAGATGAAATCATTTGTGTAAGGGTTGAAGATGAAGTTCATCATGTGAGAGAATGTTGGAGGAGCATTGACAAGGCCGAAAGACATGACAATGTATTCATAGGAACCATATCTTGTTCTGAATGCTGTCTTGGGGATATCTTGTTCACGAATGCGAATCTGATGATAGCCCATATGGAGGTCAAGCTTGGAGAATACTTGAGCACCTTTGAGTTGTTCGAAAAGCTCATTGATGTTGGGAAGTGGGTACTTGTTCTTTATTGTCCTCTTGTTCAATGGGCGGTAGTCGACGCAGAGTCGGTCCGTGCCATCCTACTTCTTGACAAAAAGAACACCACAACCCCATGGAGAAGAACTCAGTCGGATCAGAACCATACGCTCTTGTACATCGAGTTGTTTCTTCAGCTCCTTCGACTCTTCTGGTCCAAGCTTGTAAGGACATTTGCAAATAGGTTCCATGCCAGGCTCAAGATCGATGATGAATTCAACTGGCCGGTGAGGAGGCATTCCTGAAAGCTCTTCTGGAAAGACATCTTGATATTCACAAACGACCGGAATCTGAGAGATGGCATTCAACTCACCCTTCTCATTGAGAGAAAACAGTCGAATGATATCATCACGAGCGGCAAAGACGATCACATCCTCAGACGAGTGTGTCAATTGAATCTGCCTGGCAGCACAATCAAGCTAAGCTTTGTGCTTAGAAAGCCAGTCCATGCCGAGAATTAGATCAATATCCGAGTCACCAAGAACAATTGGAGAAGACAAAAACTTATAGTCACCCATCTTGATAGTAACATCCGGAACCATGGAGTTAGCATTCATGCGTTTACCCGGTGAGACAACTGCTAGCGGACTAGGCAAAACTTGGAAAGCCAACTCATGCTTAGATGCAAATGGTCTTGAGATGAAACTAAGTGATGCACCAGTATAAAAATAACTTTTGCAGGAATATCATTAACATGAAGGTTACCCATGATCACTTCTGAAGAGTCCTCTACCTGAGCTGCGTTCATCATGTTGACCTTTGCAAACTTGGGATTATGCTTGCCCATTGCATTGCTGGCAGATCTCACAGGAGGAGGAGGTGGAAGACGCCTCTGGTTGAAGCATTTGTTTGCATAGTGACCCTTATGCTGACACTTGTTGCACGTAACCTCTGAGAGCGACGGTGATACGAAGCACTTGACCTTGGAGCATGAGACGAAGCTTTGTTCTGAAAGCCTGGGTTGGGTGGGTGGGAAGATCCATTGCCACCTTTGCTCTTCTGCTGATAAGGCTGGCGGAACGGAGGAGGAGGAGGCAACCAAAACTTTTGCTGCTTAGCTGCCACTTGAGTTGAAGAAGAAGAAGGAGTTGCATCCCTGACTCTCTTCTTAGAAGCATCGCACTTGAGCTGAGCAGCCTCTTGCTTTAGTGCCATGTTGTAGAACTCATCATACTATTTCGGCTCAAAAAGCACGAGAGCTAGTTGCAGATCTTCTCTGAGACCACCTCTGAATTGATAAATCATGCTCTTCTCATCAGGGACGTCTTGTTTGGCGAAGGGAGCGAGCCTCTGAAACATGATGTTGTATTGGTAAACAAACATACTGCCTTGCTTCAGATTGCGGAACTCCTCACGCTTACTCTCAACAACACTTTCAGGAATGTGGTGAGCTTTGAAGTCTCGGCGGAAATGATCCCAAGTAATCACACAACCTCCTCTGGAATCTTTGTATTGTTGATACCACTCAGCAGCTTGGTCTTTGAGTTGGAATGAAGCAAACTTGACAAAGTCCTCAGACCTGACGTTGCTACACTCAAAATGTTTGTAGATATGCATGAGCCAATCATCAACGTCTGTGGCCTCAACACAGCTACTGAAGGACTTCGGCTGGTTTGCGAGGAACTGCTTGAGGGTAGCAAACTAAGCTTGATTGTTGCCATGGCCTTGATTTCCTTGGTTGCGCTCTTGCAAGAGTTGCAAAAGCATCTGCGTGTTGGCGTTGGTGGCGGCCATGACAGCTTGCCATGCCTCCGGAGGTGGAGGTGGTGGCGGAGGTTCCGGATTCTGACGCGTTGGAGGAGCCATCCTGAAGAGGGTGACATCCGTTAGCATCTTGAAAGACATATATTCAAGCCGAATCAATGGATCGAAATTGCATCATGTAGCCTTAACATTCGAACAAAAATGAACGAATGAATTCCAAAGTAAATGATCACACTTCCATAAATTGAGAAGCCACTTAGATAGAGGTAGATGAATAAAACAACAAGGTACAGATATGAATAAATAATTGGTAAGGATTACCCAATCACAAACCAAATATCTGCGGGAAGAAATACTAGAGCTACATGAATTCCCACCTATGAAACTCCCGAAACTTTCTGGTTATGCAATCAGGTGTTGGGGATACAGGAGAAGCATAATATCTCACCCAAAACTAGCAAATCCTACATCCAGCTGTATCCATCCTTCAACAAATAACCAAGAAACCTTCAGAAATCATTTACCTCAACCTTCGAAAAGCATCCGTTATACGAGTTATGGCAATACTCCCGAACTCCCTCCCCAGTACTGGGTGGCGTCGAGGTTATCTTACCAACAACTGCATCAAGGAGATTTTTGATGTCAGCGAACTCAGGTATTCCAGAACTGCAATGATAAAATTGTGACGACAACACCTCGGAAGTCAACTCCCCGGGACACTGCCAAAACCCCTAAATGTCAGGAGGCACCAAGAACAATGTTCTTGTCACAAAACCATCGGAATGATTCCAAGATACCTGCGTGATCCTAATTTTTTTTAGTGAGATTTGAGAAGAGAAGAGCCAAAACTCTATGTCAGGAGGGCTCACCAGAGCGAGGAAGGGACTGAGTAGTAAAAAGAAGCCTACTCTCCGATATATATAATCCTATAAGACTCAAAACATTTTTCTAGACTCAACAATGCCAGCGATTCGATCAAGCAAGGGGCTCCTAAGTCGGGGAAGGCTCTGATTACCAACTTGAACACTCACGATGCGGCTATATCTCCCATGTGTCGGAGCACGACTTAGAGGCATAACCGCATAGTAGGCATGTTGCAAGAGGGGTAATCTTTACACATCCCATGTACTGAATAAGAAAGAGATAAAGAGTTGGCTTACAATCGCCACTTCACACAATACATAAATATATCATTACATCATCCAGAATACAAACAAGGTCCGACTACGGAACCAAAATAAAGACAACCCCAAATGCAAAAGATCCCCGATCGCCCCAACTAGGCTCCACTACTGATCATCTGGAAAGGAAACATAGTAACGTCCTGAATCCTCGTCAAACCCCCACTTGAGTTTGATCGCATCCCCTGTACTGGCATCATCAGCACCTGCATCTGGTTTTGGAAGTAATCTGTGAGTCACGGGGACTCAGCAATCTCACACCCTCGCGATCAAGACTATTTAAGCTTATGGGTAGGAAAAGGTAGTGAGGTGGAGCTGCAGCAAGCACTAGCATATATAGTGGCTAACTTACCCAAATGAGAGCAAGAAGAGAAGCAAAGCACGATCGAGAAGCTACAAAGATCAAGAAGTGATCCTAAAACTACTTACGTTCAAGCATAACACGAGACCGTGTTCTCTTCCCGGACTCCGCCGAAAAGAGACCATCATGGCTACCCACACTGTTGATTCATTTTAATTAAGTTAAGTGTCAGGTTTTCTACAACCGGATATTAACAAATTCCCATCTGCCCATAACCGCAGGCACGACTTTCAAAAGTTCAAAACCCTGCAGGGGTGTCCCAACTTAGCCCATCACAAGCTCTCACGGGCAATGAAGGATATTCCTTCTCCTAGGACGACCCGATCAGACTCGAAATCCCGGTTACAAGACATTTCGACAATGGTAAAATAAGACCAGCAAAGCCAACCGAATGTGCCGACAAATCCCAATAGGAGCTGCACATATCTCGTTCTCAGGGCACACCAGATTGTCCAAGATTCCGGTAGGCCAACCCAGAGTTGCCCCTGGTGGCCACCGGCTGCTGACAGGTTGGACCAACACTCAGAGGAGCACTGGCTCGGGGGTTTAAAATAAAGATGACCCTTGAGTCCGCGGAACCCAAGGGAAAAAGGCTTAGGTGGCAAATGGTAAAACCAAGGTTGGGCCTTGCTGGAGGAGTTTTATTTAAGGCGAACTGTCGAGGGGTTCCCATTATAACCCAACCGCGTAAGCAACGCAAAATCAAGGAACATAACATCGGTATGACGGAAACTAGGCCGGCAAGAGTGGAACAAAACACTAGGCATAAGGCCGAGCCTTCCACCCTTTACCAAGTATATAGATGCATTAAAGTAGACAAGGTATAATAATTATATCCCATCAATAATCATGTTCCAACAAGGAACAAATTCCATCTTCACCTGCTATAAGAGGGGCTGAGCAAAGCGGTAACATAGACAAACAACGGTTTACTAGGACAAGGTGGGTTAGAGGTTTGACATGGCAATATGGGGGGCATGATATAACAAGTGGTAGGTATCGCGGCATAGCAAAAGAGCGAGCAACTAGCAAGCAAAGATAGAAGTGATTTCAAGGGTATGGTCATCTTGCCTGCAAAGTTCTTCGAGTTGACGTAAGCTTGATCCTCGTAAGCGTACTCAATGGGTTACTCGATCAGGAACTCGTCTCCCAGCTCTACCCAAGGCAAGAACACAAGCAAAAGAAACCACGATCAACCACGGTGCAATGCGCAAGCAACATGATGCAAAACATGACATGATATGCGGGATGTAATATGCAATGCATATGCGTGCTCCAGAAGGAAAAGATTGAACCAGGCCTCAACTTGGCAAACCAAGCGCGCCGCTGGAAAGATGAGTTGATTTCGGTCGAAATCGATATAAGGATCACCAGAATCGGATGCACGGTTTGCAAATGGCAAGCAAAACAAGAATGGCACGATTCTGCGATTAACAGCACGACGCCATCTAAAAAGCAACAAGAAAATATGCTACTGCACTCTAACATAGCAACAAAGCACATGGAAGTGATCTACTCAAGATGCTTGACAAAAGATGAACACTGAGCTACGGCTAAATCACACAATAGCAGGTTCAAACAAGCATGGCAAAAGTGCAAAAGATATTAGCATCAGAGACTTGGTGAAAATACTAACATGCCAGGAATTCACATCAGGAAGCAATGTTTAGAGCAAGATAACAACATGCTACAGGAACATGACATAGCAATGCAAGGCATGTCATGAATATACTCAAAGCATATAACAAAAGTCCCTTACTAACCATAAGCCAAAAAGGATCGGAAGATATGATGGCACCCATGTAAACATAGCAAGTTTCGTTAACAGATTCAGACTTAGCAGAAAACTGGACATGGCATCAACAGAATTATGAAGGCCTTTTTGCGAGCTTGGTGCACTCATCACAAGGTATTGCATGACAATCTAAGCATACTACCAGCAAGAAGACATGTTCATGAAGCTAACCAAAGCAAGAACAAGCTCATAGCATGCATGGATCAACTACAACAACCTTGGCAAAATTGATTAACACATAAACAATCTGCCAGGAACATTTTATAGCAAAAGTAGAGAAAGATTGAGTCATGCTAGGGTACTCCATAAATGCAAACAGGGACATGTATTGATAGTGCATAACCATATGTCCAAATCATCCTTATTGAACATACTCAAAAGAAGCATGGATCACTCTGTAGCAACATGAATACATGGCTTAAAAATAACACCAGGGAAATGACTTAGTGAAAATCTAAGTCGCTGAAATCAGCAACATCACGAGAGCTACTTTGCATGCTTGTTCCAGTCACCACATTGATCACAAAAAATACATGGCATACACCCCTGTAAGGATGGCATGGCATAGCCAAAAAACATGTAGAGCTCATGCTCATATGCAGCACACAATAATCATGGCAAAAATGACAAATGCTCAAGATCTGTTAAGAAACAGGAACCAACATTTTATAGCACTCTTGCAACAGTCATTTGGGCATCAAGATGGACTCAAACAAGCATGATGCAATGGAACAAAATGAAGAGGGCAACCTGATGAACATTTTTATATCTCATATGCACAAAATGGACCACGGAGCACAAAGTTATGACATGATGAAGGGAGCATGAAAATATTACAGACTTACGAATAAAATGAGGTAAACCTATGGTTTCCAGATCTGGATTGGGGTGCGCGGATCAAGGACGGCCGGGATCTTCGCCGGACCTTGGGGAGAAGGCGGTGACCGGCGTGGAGCTCGCTGGACCGGGGCCGGGGAGGCCGGATCTGGCATTGGGAGGCACGACTCGCGTGTCGACGGAGTTGGTCGCCGGCGAGCTCGGCGAGGAGGCGGCGACCGGAGCTCACACGGGCGGCGGGGCGAATCTGGACGGCGGTGAGCTCGGCGATGGCGGGGCGGTGGCCGGTGGTGACGCGCATCGAGCGGCGGACGAGCGAAGGCGGCAGCGGGGGCTCGGGCGCTCGGGCCCGGTCGCGGCTCGGGCGGGCCAGCCTCGGGCCTGGCGGCGGGGAGGCACGGTGGCGACAGGTGTCTGAAGGAAATATGCCCTAGAGGCAATAATAAAGTTATTATTTATTTCCTTATATCATGATAAATGTTTATTATTCATGCTAGAATTGCATTAACCGGAAACATAATACATGTGTGAATACATAGACAAACAGAGTGTCACTAGTGTGCCTCTACTTGACTAGCTCGTTGATCAAAGATGGTTATGTTTCCTAACCATAGACATGAGTTGTCATTTGATTAACGGGATCACATCATTAGGAGAATGATGTGATTGACTTGACCCATTTCGTTAGCTTAGCACTTGATGGTTTAGTTTGTTGCTATTGCTTTCTTCATGACTTATACATGTTCTTATGACTATGAGATTATGCAACTCCCGTTTACCGGAGGAACACTTTGTGTTCCACCAAACGTCACAACATAACTGGGTGATTATAAAGGTGCTCTACAGGTGTCTCTGAAGGTACTTGTTGGCTTGGCGTATTTCGAGATTAGGATTTGTCACTCCGATTGTCGGAGAGGTATCTCTGGGCCCTCTCGGTAATGCACATCACTTAAGCCTTGCAAACATTGCAACTAATGAGTTAGTTGTGGGATGATGTATTACGTAATGAGTAAAGAGACTTGCAGGTAACGAGATTTAACTAGGTATTGAGATACCGACAATCGAATCTCGGACAAGTAACATACCGATGACAAAAGGAACAATGAATGTAGTTATGCGGTCTGACCGATAAAGATCTTCGTAGAATATGTGGGAGCCAATATGAGCATCCAGGTTCTGCTATTGGTTATTGACTAGAGATGTGTCTCGGTCATGTCTACATAGCTCTCGAACCCGTAGGATCCGCACGCTTAAAGTTCGATGACGGTTATATTATGAGTTTATGTGTTTTGATGTACCAAAGGAGTTCAGAGTCCAGGATGAGATCGGGGACATGACGAGGAGTCTCGAAATGGTCGAGACGTAAAGATCGATATATTGGACGACTATATTCGGACATCGGAAATGTTCCGATTGATTCGGGTATTTTCAGGAGTACCGGGGAGTTACGGGAATTCGTATCGGGCCTTAATGGGCCATACGGGAAAGGAGACAAAGGCCTCAAAGGTGGCCGCACCCCTCCGCATGGGCTGGTCCGAATTGGA
>NC_041382.1:220412687-220521048 GCF_002162155.2 Triticum dicoccoides
TCCCTTCCTTTCCTTCCCTCCTACTCCTACTACTTGGAAGGGCTCCTAGTTCTACTAGGAAAGGGGGAATCCTACTCCCGGTGGGAGTAGGACTCCCCTAGGGCGCGCTATAGAGAGGGCCGGCCCTCCCCCTCCTCCACTCCTTTATATACGGGGGCAGGGGGCACCCCAAAGACACAACAATTGATCTCCTGATCTCTTAGCCGTGTGCGGTGCCCCCATCCACCATAATCCACCTCGATCATATCGTAGCGGTGGTTAGGCGAAGCCCTGCATTGGTAGAACATCATCATCATCACCACGCCGTCGTGCTGACAAAACTCTCCCTCAACACTCAGCTAGATCGGAGTTCGAGGGACGTCATTGAGTTGAACGTGTACAGAACTCGGAGGTGCCGTGCGTTCGGTACTTGATCGTTCGGATTGTGAAGACGTACGACTACATCAACCGTGTTGTGCTAACACTTCCGCTTTCGGTCTACGAGGGTACATGGACAACACTCTCCCCTCTCATTGCTGTGCATCACCATGATCTTACGTGTGCGTAGGATTTTTTTTTGAAATTACTACGTTCCCCAACAGTGGCATCAGAGCCAGGTTTTATGCGTAGATGTCATATGCACGAGTAGAACACAAGTGAGTTGTGGGTGATATAATTCATACTGCTTACTAGCATGCCATACTTTGGTTCGGCTGTATTGTTGGATGAAGTGGCCTAGACCGACATTACGCGTACTCTTACGCGAGACTGGTTCTACCGACGTGCCTTGCACACAGGTGGCTGGCGGGTGTCAGTTTCTCCAACGTTAGTTGAACCAAGTGTGGCTACGCCCGGTCCTTGAGAAGGTTAAAACATCACTAACTTGACAAACTATCGTTGTGGTTTTGATGCGTAGGTAAGGACGATTCTTGCTCAGCCCGTAGCAGCCACGTAAAACTTGCAACAACAAAGTAGAGGACGTCTAACTTGTTTTTGCAGGGCATGTTGTGATGTGATATGGTCAAGACGTGATGAGATATAAGTTGTTGTATAAGATGATCATGTTTTGTTGAAGTTATCGGCAACTGGCAGAAGCCTTATGGTTGTCTCTTTATTGCATAAGATGCAAGCGCCAAATAATTGCTTTACTTTATCGCTATGCGATAGCAATAGTTGCAAGAGAAATAGTTGGCGATACGACCATGTGACGACACATTGATATAGATCAAGATGATGGAGATCATGGTGTCATGCCAGTGATGATAGAGATCATGACGGCACTTTGGAATGGAGATCAAAGGCGCAAGATGATCATGGCCATATCATGTCACATATTTTGATTGCATGTGATGTTTATCTTTTATACATCTTATTTTGCTTAGTTCAACGGTAGCTTTATAAGATGATCTCTCACTAAATTTCAAGATAAAAGTGTTCTCCCTGAGTATGCACCGTTGCCAAAGTTCGTCGTGCCTAGACACCACGTGATGATCGGGTGTGATAAGCTCTACGTCCATCTACAACGGGTGCAAGCCAGGTTTTGCACACGCAGAATACTCAGGTTAAACTTGATGAGCCTAGCATATGCAGATATGGCCTCGGAACACTGAGACCGAAAGGTCGAGCGTGAATCATATAGTAGATATGATCAACATAGTGATGTTCACCATCGAAAACTACTCCATTTCACGTGATGATTGGTTATGGTTTAGTTGATTTGGATCACGTGATCACTTAGATGATTAGAGGGATGTCTATCTAAGTGGGAGTTCTTAAGTAATATGATTAATTGAACTTTAATTTATCATGAACTTAGTCCTGATAGTATTTTGCAAATAATGTTATAGATCAATAGCTCGCGTTGTTGCTTCCCTATGTTTTATATGTGTTCCTAGAGAAAACTAAGTAGAAAGATGGTAGTAGCAATGATGCGGATTGGATCCATGATGTGAGGTTTATCCTCATTGCTGCACAGAAGAATTATCTCCTTGATGCACCGCTAGGTGACAGACCTATTGCAGGAGTAGATGCAGATGTTATGAACGTTTGGCTAGCTCAATATGATGACTACTTGATAGTTTAGTGCGCCATGCTTAACGGCTTATAATCAGGACTTCAAAGACGTTTTGAACGTCATGGACCACATGAGATATTCCAGGAGTTGAAGTTAATATTTCAAGCAAATACCCGAGTTGAGAGATATGAAGTCTCCAACAAGTTCTATAGCTAAAAGATGGAGGAGAATAGCTCAAGTGAGCATGTGCTCAGATTGTCTGGGTACTACAATCGCTTGAATCAAGTGGGAGTTAATCTTCCAGATAAGATAGTGATTGACAGAATTCTCTAGTCACCATCACCAAGTTAGTAGAACTTCGTGATGAACTATAATATGCAAGGGATAACGAAAACGATTCCCAAGCTCTTCATGATGTTGAAATCGACGAAGGTAGAAATCAAGAAAAACATCAAGCGTTGATGGTTGACAAGACCACTAGTTTCAAGAAAAGGGCAAAGGGAAGAAGGGGAACTTCAAGAAGAACAATAAGTAAGTTGCTTCTCAAGTGAAGAAGCCCAAGTCTGTTCCTAAGCCTGAGACTAAGTGCTTTACTGCAAAGGGACTGGTCACTAGAAGCGGAACTGCCCCAAGTATTTGGCGGATAAGAAGGATGGCAAAGTGAACAAAGGTATATTGGATATACATGTTATTGATGTGTACTTTACTAGTGTTTATAGAAACTCATCGGCATTTGATACTGGTTCAGTTGCTAAGAGTAGTAACTCGAAACGGGAGTTGCAGAATAAACAGAAACTAGTAAAGGGCGAGGTAACGATGTGTGTTGGAAGTAGTTCCAAGATTGATATGATCATCATCGCACACTCCCTATACTTTCGGGATTAGTGTTGAAACTAAATAAGTGTTATTTGGTGTTTGCGTTGAGCATGAATATGATTTTATCATGTTTGTTGCAATACGGCTATTCATTTAGATTAGAGAATAATTGTTTTTCTGTTTACATGAATAAAACCTTCTATGGTCATACACCCAATAAAAATGGTTTGTTGGATCCCGATCGTAGTGATACACATAATCATAATATTGAAGCCAAAAGATGCAAAGTTAATAATGATAGTGCAACTTTTTTGTGGCAATGCTGTTTAGGTCATATTGGTGTAAAGCGCATGAAGAAACTCCATGCTGATGGGATTTTGGAATCACTTGATTATGAATCAATTGATGCTTGCGAACCATGCCTTATGGGCAAGATGACTAAAACTCCGTTCTCCGGAACAATGGAGCGAGCAACTGACTTATTGGAAATCATACATACTGATGTATGTGGTCCAATGAATATTGAGGCTGGCGGCAGGTATCATTATTTTTTGATCTTCACAGATGATTTGAGCAGATATGAGTATATCTACTTGATGAAACACAAGTCTGAAACATTTGAAAAGTTCAAAGAATTTCAGAGTGAAGTGGAGAATCATCGTAACAAAAATAAAAGTTTCTATGATATGATCGCAGAAGTAAAATATTTGAGTTACGAGTTTGGCCTTCAGTTAAAACAATGTGAAATAGTTTCACTACTCACGCCACCTGGAACACCACAGTGCAATGGTGTGTCCGAACGTCGTAACCGTACTTTATTAGATATGGTGCGATCTATGATGTCTCTTACCGATTTACCACTATCGTTTTGGGGTTATGCATTAGAGACAGCTACATTCACATTAAATAGGGCACCATCTAAATCTGTTGAGACGACACCGTATGAACTATGGTTTGGCAAGAAACCTAAGCTGTCGTTTCTTAAAGTTTGAGGTTTCAATGCTTATGTGAAAAAGTTTCAACCTAATAAGCTCAAACCCAAATCGGAGAAGTGCATCTTCATAGGATACCCAAAAGAAAATGTTGGGTACACCTTCTATCACAGATCCGAAGGCAAGATATTCATTGCTGAGAATGGATCCTTTCTAGAGAAGGAGTTTCTCTCGAAAGAAGTGAGTGGGAGGAAAGTAGAACTTGATGAGGTAACTGTACCTGCTCCCTTATTGGAAAGTAGTTCATGACAGAAATCTGTTCCTGTGACTACTACACCAATTAGTGAGGAAGCTAATGATGATGATCATGTAACTTCAGATCAAGTTACTACCGAACCTCGTAGGTAAACCAGAGTGAGATCCGCACCAGAGTGTTACAGTAATCCTGTTCTGGAGGTCATGTTACTTGACCACGACGAACCTACGAACTATGAGGAAGCGATGATGAGCCCAGATTCCGCAAAATGGCTTGAGGCCATGAAATCTGAGATGATATCCATGTATGAGAACAAAGTATGGACTTTGATTGACTTGCCCATTGATCGGCGAGCCATTGAGATTAAATGGATCTTCAAGAGGAAGACGAACGCTGATAGTAGTGTTACTATCTACAAAGCTAGAATTGCCGCAAAAAGGTTTTCGACAAGTTCAAGGTGTTGACTATGATGAGAGTTTCTCACTTGTATCTATGCTTAAGTCTGTCCGAATCATGTTAGCAATTGCCGCATTTTATGAAATCTGGCAAATGGATAAACGAAACTGCATTCCTTAATGGATCTATTAAAGAAGAGTTGTATATGATGCAACCAGAAGGTTTTGTCAATCCTAAAGGTACTAACAAAATATGCAAGCTCCAGCGATCCATCTATGGACTGGTGCAAGCATCTCGGAGTTGGAATATACCCTTTGATAAGTTGATCAAAGCATATAGTTTTATACAGACTTGCGGTGAAGCCTGTATTTATAAGAAAGTGAGTCGGAGCACTACAACATTTCTGATAAGTATATGTGAATGACATATTGTTGATTCGAGATAATGTAGAATTATTCTGCAAAGCATAGAGAAGTGTTTGAAAGGAGTTTTTCAAAGAAAGACCTCGGTGAAGCTGCTTACATATTGAGCATCAAGATCTATAGAGATAGATCAAGACGCTTGATAAGTTTTTCAATGAGTACATACCTTGACAAGATTTTGAAGTAGTTCAAAATGGAACAGTCAAAGAAAGAGTACTTGCCTGTGTTACAAGGTGTGAAACCGAGTAAGACTCAAAGCCCAACCATGATAGAAGATAGAAAGAGAATGAAAGTCATTCCCTATGCCTTGGCCATAGGTTCTATAAAATATGCCATGCTGTGTACCAGATCTATTGTATACCCTACACTGATTTTGGCAAGGGAGTACAATAGTGATCTAGGAGTAGATCACTGGACAGCGGTCAAAATTATCCTTAGTGGAATAAGGATATGTTTCTCGATTATGGAGGTGACAAAAAGGTTCGTCGTAAAGGGTTACATCGATGCAAATTTTGACACCGATCCAGATGACTCTAAATCTCAATCTGGATACATATTGAAAGTGGGAGAACTTAGCTAGAGTAGCTCCGTGCAGAGCATTGTTGACATAGAAATTTGCAAAATACTTACGGATTTGAATGTGGCAGACCCGTTGACTAAACTTCTCTCACAAGCAAAACATGATCACACCTTAGTACTCTTTGGGTGTTAATCACATAGCGATGTGAACTAGACTATTGACTCTAGTAAACCCTTTGGGTGTTTGTCACATGTCGATGTGAACTATGGGTGTTAATCACATGGTGATGTGAACTATTTGTATTAAATCACATGGCGATGTGAACTAGATTATTGACTCTAGTGCAAGTGGGAGACTGAAGGAAATATGCCCTAGAGGCAATAATAAAGTTATTATTTATTTCCTTATATCATGATAAATGTTTATTATTCATGCTAGAATTGTATTAACCGGAAACATAATACATGTGAGAATACATAGACAAACAGAGTGTCACTAGTATGCCTCTACTTGACTAGCTCATTGATCAAAGATGATTATGTTTCCTAACCATAGACATGAGTTGTCATTTGATTAACAGGATCACATCATTAGGAGAATGATGTGATTGACTTGACCCATTTCGTTAGCTTAGCACTTGATGGTTTAGTTTGTTGCTATTGCTTTCTTCATGACTTATACATGTTCCTATGACTATGAGATTATGCAACTCCCGTTTACTGGAGGAACACTTTGTGTCCCACCAAACGTCACAACGTAACTGAGTGATTATAAAGGTGCTCTACAGGTGTCTCCGAAGGTACTTGTTGGCTTGGCGTATTTCGAGATTAGGATTTGTCACTCTGATTGTGGGAGAGATATCTCTGGGCCCTCTCGGTAATGCACATCACTTAAGCTTTGCAAGCATTGCAACTAATGAGTTAGTTGCATGATGATGTATTACGGAACGAGTAAAGAGACTTGCCGGTAACGAGATTTAACTAGGTATTGAGATACCGACGATCGAATCTCGGAAAAGTAACATACCGATGACAAAAGGAACAACGTATGTAGTTATGCGGTCTGACCGATAAAGATCTTCATAGAATATGTGGGAGCCAATATGAGCATCCAGGTTCCGCTATTGGTTATTGACCGGAGACGTGTCTCGGTCATGTCTACATAGTTCTCGAACCCGTAGGGTTCGCACGCTTAAAGTTCGATGACGGTTATATTATGAGTTTATGTGTTTTGATGTACCTAAGGAGTTCGGTGTCCCGGATGAGATCGGGGACATGACGAGGAGTCTCGAAATGGTCGAGACATAAAGATTGATATATTGGACGACTATATTCAGACATCGGAAAGGTTCCGATTGATTCGGGTATTTTCGGGAGTACCGGGGAGTTACGGGAATTCGTATCGGGCCTTAATGGGCCATACGGGAAAGGAGACAAAGGCCTCAAAGGTGGCCGCACCCCTCCGCATGGGCTGGTCCGAATTGGACTAGGGACGGGGGCGCCCCCTTCCTTCCTTCTCCTTTTCCCTTCCCTTTCCTTCCCTCCTACTCCTACTACTTGGAAGGGCTCCTAGTTCTACTAGGAAAGGGGGAATCCTACTCCCGGTGGGAGTAGGACTCCCCTAGGGCGCGCCATAGAGAGGGCCGGCCCTCCCCCTCCTCCACTCCTTTATATACGGGGGCAGGGGGCACCCCAAAGACACAACAATTGATCTCTTGATCTCTTAGCCGTGTGCGGTGCCCCCTCCACCATAATCCACCTGGATCATATGGTAGCGGTGCTTAGGCGAAGCCCTGCATCGGTAGAACATCATCATCGTCACCACGCCGTCGTGCTGACAAAACTCTCCCTCAACACTCGGCTGTATCGGAGTTTGAGGGAAATCATCGAGTTGAACGTGTGCAGAAATCGGAGGTGTCGTGTGTTCGGTACTTGATCGGTCGGATCGTGAAGACGTACGACTACATCAACCGTGTTGTGCTAACGCTTCCGCTTTCGGTCTATGAGGGCACATGGATAACACTCTTCCCTCTCGTTGTTGTGCATCACCATGATCTTACGTGTGCGTAGGATTTTTTTTTTGAAATTACTACGTTCCCCAGCAGTGTCACGTGCCCATTGGCTGCGGGCAGCGGCGTGAAGACGTCCGGCGGGCGGTGGACATGTCCGGTGGCGGCGCTGAAGGATTATGGTAGGGTTTCGCCCGAAAATTCGGAGGAGTGCAGATATTTATAGGTAGAGAGAGGTAGGAGAGTTCAAATGGAGTGCGGTTTTCGGCCACGCGATCGTGATCGAATGGCCGAGAGGATGGAGGGGGTTTGGATGGGTGTTTGGGCCAGTTTGGAGGGGTGTTGGGCTGCAACACACACGAGGCCTTTACGGTTCCCCGGTTAACCGTTGGAGTATCAAACGAACTCCAAATGGCACGAAACTTGACAGGCGGTCTACCGGTACTGTACCAAGGGCGCTCAGCAAATCTCGGTCCACTCCGAGAATGTTTAACACCCACACACGAAAATAGATAAAAGGAGGCGCCGGAGGACGTAGGAGTGTCAGATCGCAAAACGGACAATAGGGAAAATGCTCGGATGCATGAGACGAACACGTATGCAAAAGAGATGCACATGATGACATGATATGCAATGCATGACATGGACAAAATGCAAAACGAAGACAAAACCCAACCACGAGGGAATATCATAACTTAGAGCCGAAACTGGCAAGAGTTGGAATACAAACATGGCAAGTTACATTCGGGGCGTTATAGCTGCTCCTCCTCCCGCTCCCGTAGCCCTAAGCCCGGTGATTGGGAGAAGTGTTCCGTCCCGCACAACCGATTAGTAGAGTTGCAGACCCTATGATTTCTCCCTCTAGCATATATGGTCCCCGTCCGAGCCGGGCTCGTCACCTATAATGGCGGGGAGCAAGCGGAGAGCCTCCCCAGTCCCTCTAAGGGGGAGCGGGTATGCCTTATCCCTTAGTTACTAAGGGGACTCGAATTTCCAATCCACCCGTTCCTCCGCGGGCTCCTGGAGTTTTATGGCCTCCAGCTGCATAATTTCGCCCCTGCTTCCATATTACACATTGCCGATTATGTTGCCCTTTGTGAGCTGTTTCTGGGTTGAGAGGCTCATTTCGAGCTGTGGAAAAGGCTATTTTGCCTTGTGCCCCGCACACAGAAGGGGTCACTTTATCAGGTGGGCGGAGCCGAAATATGGCGCATCGCCGAGACCGGATACCTGTCCGGTACTCCGAAGAAGATGTCCGAAGACTGGCCTTCGAAGTGGTTTTACATGGAGGACGTCCCCCTTCCAGACCCTGCTCGGCGGGGTCTTCCTGAGTTCAACAATGCTCCTCTGAAGAAACGCCGAAGCTGGCGCCCATAGAGCCTCCAGGAGGAAGACAACGGAGAAGTCCTTTACCTGATGAACCGGATTAAAGCGCTGGCTCAATCAGGATTGACAATAATCGAGGTTATGTCGATATTCATAATGCGGGGGGTGCAGCCACTCCAATATCGAGGGCACCCCCTGTGGTGTTTTAATGGGGAATATGATGCCACCCATTGCGGGCGCAGGACTCCGCTGCTGCTTTAGCAAAAAATCTATCCGAGTTGTTCAAGTGAGAGGAAGAGGAGTTCATCCGTATTAAGCCACGGGATGGATTCTCCATGTACAACCCTCCAAGCTGGGTGAGTTGTACCTCTTTACTCCCAACCTTCCCACATTCTTCGTCGTAGGTACTCACCTTTCCATTTCACGACAGGAACTGCGAAAATCTGTAAGGGAGGTCAACAACCCACCTCCACAACCGGAGGACCCTGACCGGGCCCTCAATCCCGGACTCGAGGAGGATCCAGACATATTCATGGAGCTGATAGACAGGCAATTCTATCAATTGAGCTGTGATGACGCCATGGTGGCCATAACGGCCGACTATCCTGGACTACTCCCTGCGTCGCATGTAAGAAAAAACAAAGTCCCAACTCCCAAAAAGGATCCCCTTTTATGCACTTTACGCACCGTACAAATATGGTGTTTTACAGGGAAGGCATTCGGGACGCCGTGCCGAACCCGCAGCAGCTCGCCAACAAGAGGCACCAAAGCCGGGTAGGCCAAAAAGGAAGGTGGTTAGGACGGAGATGCCGACACAGAGGCATGACGCAAAACCTCACTCCGTGGTTATTGTCTTTCTTAATATATAATGACGTCCGTGCTTCTTAGCAGAAAAAACGCTCACCGGACTATATCCGGAGAGGCTGCCAATCACGCCTCGACCAGTCGGGCTCCAGTGCCGGACATAAAGGCGGAAGCTAACGCGGGGCATACGCCGGATGTTCCTCCTACAAATTCCAAAGTGAAGAGCGCCATGAATCACAGGCGTCGCCGGGCCATACTCCGTGATGCTTGTTTCTCACCAGAGGCATTTAATGCCTTCAATTCCGGGGACACGTATATCTGTGCTGCTCAAAATGGTCTAGCCAGAGCCACAGACCAGTATGTAAGGGATATACGGGTAAGCAAATCCGACGATTATATGTATCAGTAGCCCCTGAGACTTGAAACAGTTGACGCAACTAATTTAAGGATCATTATTCATGCAGGTTCTTACAGAGAAGAATTCCCAATTGTCTCAAGAGCTGGAAGAGTGCAAGGCCCAGCTAGGGGCCGCTGTTACCGCATTGAAGGAGTCCGAGAAGGGTCCCTCTAGTAACACTTGTTTCCATTGCAAAGAATACGTGTACTAGGTTGTATGCGGCATATATGCAAATCTAACAATAGATGTTGCAGGTGGCCCCGGAGTGTAGGATCGAAAGTATGTCTAGAGGGGGGGGGTGATTAGATTACTTGACCAAATAAAAACTTAACCTTTTCCCAATTTTAGTTCTTGGCAGATTTTAGCTATTGTAGGACAAGTCAAGCAATCATCACACAATTCAAGCAAGCATGCAAAGAGTATATTGGCAGCGGAAAGTAAAGCATGCAACTTGCAAGAATGTAAAGGTAAGGGTTTGGAGAATTCAAACGCAATTGGAGACACGGATGTTTTTCCTGTGGTTCGGATAGGTGGTGCTATCCTACATCCATGTTGATGGAGACTTCAACCCATGAAGGGTAACGGTTGCGCGAGTCCATGGAGGGCTCCACCCACAAAGGGTAACGGTTGCGCGAGTCCACGGAGGGCTCCACCCACGAAGGGTAACGGTTGCGCGAGTTCACGGAGGGCTCCACCCACGAAGGGTCCACGAAGAAGCAACCACCCACAAAGGGTCCACGAAGAAGCAACCACCCACAAAGGGTCCACGAAGTAGCAACCTTGTCTATCCCACCATGGCCATCGCCCACAACGGACTTGCCTCACTAGCGGTAGATCTTCACGAAGTAGGCAATCTCCTTGCCCTTACAAACTCCTTGGTTCAACTCCACAATCTTATCGGAGGCTCCCAAGTGACACCTAGCCAATCTAGGAGACACCACTCTCCAAGAAGTAACAAATGGTGTGTAGGTAATGAACTCCTTGCTCTTGTGCTTCAAATGACAGTCTCCCCAACACTCAACTCTCTCTCATAGGATTTGGATCTGGTGGAAAGAAGATTTGAGTGGAAAGCAACTTGGGGAAGGCTAGAGATCAAGATTCATATGGTAGGAATGGAATATCTTGGTCTCAACACATGAGTAGGTGGTTCTCTCTCAGAACATATGAGTTGGAAATGTGTATGTGTTCTGATGGCTCTCTCCACGAATGAAGAGGAGGTGGAGGGGTATATATAGCCTCCACACAAAATCCAACCATTACACACAGTTTTCCAATCTCGGTGGGACCGAATCAACAAACTCGGTCGGACCGAAAAGGTAAACCTAGTGACCGTTAGAGATTTTCGGTGGGACTGACATGAAACTCGGTAGGACCGATATGGTTAGGGTTTGGGCATAACGTAATCTCGGTGAGACCGATTACACAAACTTGGTGAGCCCGATTTTGGTAATTAGCTAACCAGAGAGTTGGTCAGGCAAACTCGGTGGGACCGATTTGCTCTTTCAGTGAGACCGAAAAGTTACAAAAAGGAAACACTGAATTTACACTGCAATCTCGGTGGGACCGATTCGCTCTTTCGGTGAGACCGAAGAGTTACGAAAGGGAAACAGAGAGTTTGCAATCCCATCTCGGTGAGACCGAGATCCCTATCGGTAGAACCGAATTGCTAGGGTTTGGCAGTGGCTTATGACAAGTGAAACTCGGTGGCGCCGGATAGAAAGAATCGGTATGACCGAGTTTGGCTTAGGGTTTAGGTCATATGTGGATATGGGAAAGTAGTTGAGGGTTTTGGAGCATATGACTAAGCACATGAAGCAAGAGGCTCATTAAGCAACACCTCATCCCTCCTTGATAGTATTGGCTTTTCCTAAAGACTCAATGTGATCTTGGATCACTAAAATATAAAATGAAGAGTCTTGAGCTTTTGAGCTTGAGCCAATCCTTTGTCCTTAGCATTTTGAGGGTTCCACTTTCACGTCCATGCCATGCCAATCATTGAGCTTTCCTGAAATAATCATCTTGGAATAGCATTAGCTCAATGAGCTATATGTTGTTATGAATTACCAAAACCACCTAGGGATAGTTGCACTTTCATGGAGTGAATCCGGAGGCCGTGGAGGTGGATGCGGCACGTGATGATCGACAACGAAATGCTGGCGAGCACGTGCTAACGCGAGTCAGGCAGGAGAAAAATGATCTCCAAGACACCAATATCCGGCTGGGCGTGGAACTGAAAGATGTCCGAGCCCAGCTTGCGGACTCCGTGAAGGAGAATAAACGGCTTTGGCGCGACATTTTTAATAAGTGCTGGAACGAACTTTTAAAGGAGTTCGGCGAAGAAGCCGACCAACAGAGCTATGTCTGCAGGTATGCTGAGGGGTCGTCCCGCGGAGGAGATGCCCGGGTCTTCGGTGATCTTCTACCAGAGCTCTTACAATTGCACGAGCAAGTTCGGCAGGTGATGCAGGGTATTGCCCAAGCCTTGTGGCCATCCGCGTCCCCGCCAGGAGGCATGGGGGAGCTTCTAGAGAAGCTCAAGGGAGCGCGGCGGTGCTTCCGATTATGGAAGATATCAGCCTGCCAACAAGGTGCAAGGGAAGCCTGGGCTATGGTGAAGACATGATATACCAGAGCAGACCCAAACCACATGGCCGAGGTCGGACCTGTGGGGCCCGATGTGAAAGAGATCCCCGTCAGTTTAGTGTATGATCAAGTAGAATTAGCCACAAAGTATTCCCAACAGGATTGTAGGCTAGACAGCCTGTTGGATGGTATAGAAGAAGAATTGAACCAGTCTTAATGACTATGTAATTCAAGTGACATATGTAATGTCCCTAGCCGGATTGTAAATCATTTGTCATGGCGGACCTTTTCGCTTCGACCTTTGTACCCGATAGTCCGGAGTGTATCCGAATACCCGCTCGGTTATGTAAAAACCGGGGTATGCATGGAGACCAGGCGTAGGGGTCATAAGTGCTTGAACAGACAAGTACTCAACTAGTTATGTTATATTACATGGGTAGTAAGAAACATCTTCCAGGGAGAATAGTTCCATTAAGGGTTCCCTTCCCTGGGTACGCATGCCCTAATGTTCATGTCCGAACTGCGAAAAGAGACGCAGGATATAAACATCTGGGGGCATGTTTCAAGTTAGATAAAAGTCATCTTTTATTCACCGACCGAATATTCCCTTAAGAACACCAGCTTTCAGCTTCACCCAGTCTGAGGTACACATCCGGCTGACTCGGCAGTAACAATCGCAAAGGGGCTCCCCTTATGCCCTAGCTGAATTAACGGGAACGTAGGGCATAAATACAAGAGCCAGGCAACCCAGCTTGGCCAAAACTGAAGTCATATCGATGCATATAATGGCGAAAAAAGGTACATGCGGAAGAATAACACATGTATGGGGCGTAAAGCCCAGGAAAATAGTTAGATTAAGCTTCTGTATAAGAAGCCCCAGGTATAATGAGCATGGTTAGCGCGTCAATATTGTGTAACCAGGACACAAGTATAGCCTTTAAGGGCCTTGAATAGAGTAAAAAGGGAGAAAGAGAGAAAAGACAGATATGCAAAAAATTGACGGAGGTGAGGAGACGAACATAGAGTCCGGTGCTAGGTGTAGAATCTTCAGAGTCTGGCTGCATTCCATGGGTTTGGCTCGAGTCGATTATCCGATGCATCCCGCAGACGGTACGCTCCACCAGTTAGAACCTGGTCAATAATGAAGGGACTCTCCCATTTGGGCTTGATCTTGTTCTTTTTCTTCTCCGGCAGGCGTAGAACTAGTTCGCCAACGTTATAGGTTTTGGACCGTACTTCTCTGCTTTGATACCTTCGAGCCTGTTGCTGATAGAATGCGGAACGGGCCTTTGCCACATCGTGCTCTTCCTCCAGGGCGTCCAAACTGTCCTGCCAATCGAGCTCGGCCTCTTTTTCTTCATACATGCGCACTCGAGGTGAGTCATGAATTATGTCGCAAGGCAAAACCGCCTCAGCGCCGTACACCATAAAGAACAGTGTGTATCTGATAGTGCGATTTGGCGTGGTCCGCAGCCCCCATAGTACGGAGTCGAGCTCCTCTACCCAGTGCGTGTTTGACTCCTTTAAGGACCGCACTAATCTGGGTTTAATGCCGCTCATGATAAGACCATTCGCTCGCTCGACTTGACCGTTAGTTTGTGGGTGATAGACCGAAGCATAATCGAGCTTAATGCCCATGTTGTTGCACCAAAGTTTCACTTCGTCGGCTGTAAAATTCATGCCGTTGTCAGTGATGATGCTGTGGGGGACGCCATAACGGTGTATGACCCCGAACATGAAGTCTATCACTGGTCCGGATTCAGCCGTCTTGACAGGTTTGGCTTCTATCCATTTGGTGAATTTATCCACCATGACCGGTAAGTATTTTCTCTTATGGGTTCCCCCTCTAAGGGGTCCGACCATATCAAGCCCCCAGACCGCGAAGGGCCAAGTAATGGGGATTGTTTGGAGAGCGGTAGGCGGCATATGGCTTTGGTTTGCAAAGAGCTGGCAACCGACACAATGCTAGACCAGATGCCGCGCATCTGCTCGGGCCTCGGCCAATAGAAACCTGTACGGAAGGCCTTGCTTACAAGGGCCCAGGCTGCGGCGTGATGGCCGCCGAGTCCGGCTAAGGTTTCTGCCAAAAGCTTCCGCCCTTCCTCTTCGGAGATGCACCTTTGAAGGACTCCGGTAGTGCTTTTCTTATAAAGCTCTCCCTCGTGGACCTTGTAGGCTTTAGATCACTGCACTATGCAGCGTGCCTCATTTTGGTCCTCGGGTAGTTCCTGCCTAGTTAGGTAGGCCAGGAATGGTTCTGTCCATGGGGCGATGACGACCATTATTACGTGGGCTGAAGGTGTTATTTCGATGGCAGAGCCTCTGATTGTGTCAGAGTGTTTGGTATCTGGGGTTGTGGCCGGGTCCGGACTATCGTTAGCGGTGTCCCCTTCCAATACCACGGATGGTTTGAACAGTTTTTCCAGGAAGATGTTAGGTGGGACAGGGTCGCGTTTAGCACCGATACGGGCGAGGATGTCTTGTCGGATTTCGGGTTCTGGCAGACCCTTGAGGTTCGAACACTGGGGTGCGCGCAGAGACTTCGCCTCCTACCTACCTGCACCCCTCCGCCTCGCTAAGATCTAAGCAACGGAAAGAACAACATGAATGACACAGGGTTTATACTGGTTCGGGCCACCATTGTGGTGTAATACCCTACTCCAGTGTGTGGTGTGGTGGATTGCCTCTTGGGCTGATGATGATGAACAATACAAGGAAGAACAGCCTCGCGAGGGTCTGCTATTGGCTGGGGCGATGAACTGCTGGGAGGAGTTCAGTCACCCTTCTCTCTCTCTCTCTTTCCTTCTCTCGTCCTTTTCCTCTTCCCTCGTCCCCTCTCATTCTGTGGGTGGTTGGTCCTATTTATAGAGGCCCTGGTCCTCTTCCCAAATATCGAGCGGGAAGGGAGCCAACAATGGCGGGCTAATTTGAAGGGGGACAACTAGTACTAGCTATCCTGACAAAAGTAGTCTTCGCCTGCACAAAGCTCTGGTGGTGACGCCGTCTTGGGCTCCACGATGACCTCCGTCTTGCAGTCCTCCTGGTCTTGGTCTTGTTGCACCAAAATGGCAACCTTTGCCTGATGCCTCGGTAGTCCGCGGCTGCGCTTGCTCCCTTTGCACCAAAGAGGAAAGGAGGATGCTGCGTGGGCTGGCACCCGGCTGGCGCCTTTGGTCGTCATGGCTTGCGTCACGGGCACCTCGTGAGGTACCCCACCTTGATCTCTCCGCATCCTCGCAAGCCAGCCTGATGAGGCCGTGCCTGAGGAAGCTCCGCGTCGTCCGCCCCGCGAGGCTTGGCCCCTCGTGAGGGTCTTGGGTCTGTGTTGGTGAAGATGGGCCGCGCTGGGCCTCCCTTTGAGCCACGCCGCAGGCCGCAGGCAGGCAAGTCTGGGACCTCCGTTCCAAGAACGCCGACAGTAGCCCCTGGCCCCAAGGCACGCCCGGACTTGGCCGTGCAGGGAGGCGGAAGGGCAAGAGCAAAGCGCCGCGGGCCCTAACAGCCTGCGGCCTTGGGCGCCGCGTGGCGGTTGATTGGACGTGGACGTCTCCACTTCCCCATGGCGCCTCGGTAACGGCACGGATTGGACAAGTCCCTACATGCGAAGCGGGCATGATTACCTGCGATCGTGGAGGTCGGTGGTTGGCCTTCGCCGGCTATAAGTACGGAACGGTGCGCGCCCTTCCAGCTCATCCCCCCTTGCTTCTCCTTCTTCTTCATGGCCCCGTCGAGGAGGTTCTCGGCCGCAGAGAAGGGGAAGGCTCACCAGGTTGAGCCTGCCTCTCCCCCGCCCAAGCGCGGCCGAGGGCACCCTCGCAAACCTCCTGTGGCCACCATGGCAGCTCCCCGCGGCCGTGGAGACGATTTCCAGCGCGGCGGCGGGCGGATCGCTGCGGCCAGGGGGCGCGCTCCGGTTGCGCGTCCCCCTAGGCCGCACTTTCGCGCTGCAGAGGTGCTACCGGAGTTAGTCATGTGGTCGGCGGAGCCGACTAGCACCTGGCTTCCGCTTCCTCCTCGGCGAGCTCCCGGCCGGCGCTCCGGGCGGCCTCTGGCTTCAGGCTGACGGCTGCTGCAGCCGGGCCTCATGGGCTTCACTGGAGGTCTCCACAGCCGGGAGCCTGGCCCTGGCCCGCGGTTGGCAGATGTTTGCCCGCGCGCGTGGCCTGAGCCGTTGTTGCACCCTGCACTTCAAGTTTGTCGGTGATGTCACCCTCTACTTGAGGGTGTTTGGGGAAGATGGTCGCCGTGCAGGGTGCTGCCCCGAGGACGACGACCGCGGCCGGGAGCCTAGCTCCGGCGACGATGGAGAAGACAACGCTCGCATGACTGGCAGTGCTCGGGGTTCCCCAAGCTTCTCCGGTTCTTCTTCAGGCGGCAACTCTTCCAGCGGTGGCCGCGGTCAGCCTCCACGCCGTCGCATCTGCTTGGGGGGTGGTAGCATGTCCGCCCACCGTCGTGCCTCGGTGAAGCGCGAGAGGGAGTCTGCCTGAGCCCCGGAGGCAACTCGAGTCTTCCCTGCAGGCCGGTGTGAGGCGAGTTGCGCCTGATCTGTTATTTCTTTTCCTTTTTTCCTGCGTAAAAAAGACAGTAGTGTGGAGCCCCGTGGGGGCGTGTTTGGGTTATTGCTGTTAATCATCGTTTTGCTTCCATTATCGTGCCTTCCGGCTGCGTTCCCGCGTGTGGATAGTTCCCGCCCCAGCCGTGGGGGGCGACCGACCCAGGCCCTGTGTTTGTGTCGCGATGCCCATGGGGCACGGACTGGAGGGGTGCTCCTATAATGGACCCAGGTTGCGAACCCTTTGAACGACTAGGACGGGAACACTCGCGAGGGCGCTCGGCAGTCCCCGCCCCCCCTCGCGAGGCCTTGCATAAGAGAAATCGAGGCAGGAGAGTGAAAAGTCAAAGAACCACAAGCCAAAGATGGCAACAACTTCAATAAAACTTCGAATGAGAAGGAACAAGCCAACTGCGGAAAGCAAATGAAAAGCCGTGTCCGGCACCTAATCTAGTCTTCGATGTCTTCTCACCAGCGCGGAACTAAGTGCTGCCACTGGGCGTGGGAGGGAGCCCCAGGGCCTGAGGCCGGCGCTCCTGAGACTCCGGGGCGTGTACAGCCCCAAATCATTATTACGTGAGAGTGTCACGGGCGGCGAGCTTCACAGGCGTTGGCCTTCTTCACAGGCTCCGGGCCTTTTCCAAAACGCGACAGCTTCACAGGCATTCGCCTTCTTCATAGGCTCTGGGCCTTTTCCAAAACGCGACAGCTTCACAGGCATTTGCCTTCTTCACAGGCTCTGGGCCTTTTCCAAATGCGACAGCTTCACAGGCATTCGCCTTCTTCACAGGCTCTGGGCCTTTTCCCAAACGCGACAACTTCATAGGCATTCACCTTCTTCACAGGCTCTGGGCCTTTTTAGGGGTAGAACCTCCGGAGGTGCTGGATGTTCCATGCGTTCTGGACCGGCACCCCCTCTTGAGTCTCCAAGCGCGCGAAGCCGGGCCTGGAAACATGAACAACTTTGAACGGGCCCTCCCACATGGGAGAGAGCTTGTGCAGCCCCTCCCTGGAGAGAACCCGCCTGAGCACAAGGTCTCCTACCTCGAGAGTTCTGGGGCGGATGTTGCGGCAGTGATATCGCCGCCGTGCCTGGTGGTACCTCGCCACTTGCAGCGCGGCTTCTCGGCGACGTTCCTCCCCCAGCACGAGGTCCATCCCCCGCATGGCGTCCTGCTGCGCCTCGTCGAATGCCAGGACCCGCGCGGAGTGACATCTGACCTTGTGAGGGAGGACCGCTTCGGCTCCGTAGACCAGGAAGAACGGGGTCTCTCCAGTTGGCTTGGTCGCGGTTGTGCGGATGGACCACAACACGGACTGAAGCTCGTCGTACCAACCTCTGCCGCATGCCTCCAGCTTCTTCTTGAACGTCCTGGTCTTGAGACCCCTCAGGACCTCTGGGTTGGCTCGCTCGGCCTGGCCGTTGCTTCGGGGGTGCGCCACCGAAGCGTAGCATATCTGCGTTCCAAGGTTAGCACAATATGTTTTGAAGAGGTTACTGGTGAACTGCGAACCGTTGTCCGTGATGATGCGGTTCGGCACCCCGAACCTGCTCATGATGCCCTTGATGAACTTGACCGTGGAACCCGCGGGAATGGTGCAGACAGCCTCTACTTCAGCCCACTTGGTGAACTTGTCCACGGCGACATAGAGGTAGTGGTAACCCCCAGGCGCCCGAGGAAACGGGCCCAAGATGTCCAGCCCCCAGACTGCGAACGACCACGAAAGGGGTATAGTCTGCAGGTCTCCTGCTGGCTGATGGATCTGCTTGGCGTGGAACTGGCAGGCCTCACAAGCTTTCACTAGTTCGATGGCGTCGTTGAGTGCGGTGGGCCAATAAAACCCACTGCGGAACGCCTTGCCGACGAGGGTCCGTGATGATGAATGATGTCCACAGTCTCCGCCGTGTATATCTTCCAGCAGTTCCTTCCCTTGCTCCCTGGAGATGCAGCGCAGGGACACATCGTTTGGTCGCTTCCAGTAGAGCTCTCCATCCTTGATGCAGTATGCCATGGCCTGGCGTGCCACTCGCTCCGCTTCCTCCTCCTCCGGCAGGGTCCCTTGTGTTAAGTAACTCCGGAGCTTTGTGATCCAGCATCTCTCCTGAGGTTCCATTGTCAGGAGCAGGCGTGCTCCTGAGGCCGGGCCACAGGCCGGAGCTCCTGAGGCAGGTGGCTGGGGGAGCTCCTCCCGTGGCTGAGTCGTGTTTGACAATGACGGCAGGGCTGAGGGCTTGAAGAGCCGCTCCTCGAAAACGCCAGGCTCCTGAGGTAACCGCCTGGACGCCCGTTTGGCGATGTCGTCGGCCTCCTGAGTGGTGCCACGGGGCACATGCTGCAACTCCAACCCCCAGAACTGCTTCTCCATCCTGCGGACCTCCGCAAGGTAGGCTTCCATGTGCTCATCTTTCGACTCGTACACCTTGTTGGAGAAATTGACAAGGAGCTGCGAATCGCCCTTGATGGTGAGGCGTCTCACCCCCAGGGCAGCTGCGGCCTTCAAGCCCGCTATTAGACCTTCGTATTCCGCTATGTTGTTGGAGACCTTTTCACCTTGCTGGAAACAGAGCTGTACAGCGTAGTAGAGCTTGTCCTGAGTGGCCAATATAAGCACCGTCCCAGCTCCAACGTCATGCTTGGAGAACGCCCCATCGAAGTACATGACCCAGCCTTCTGGCGCCTCTCTTCCCAGGGAGAGGGACCGATCCTCGTCGGCCTTGAGGCCTGGTGCCTCCGTCCATTATGCCACAAAATCCACTAATGCTGCTCCCTTGATGACTCTGGTCGTGCTAAATTCGAGCTGAAATGCTTGCAGTTCTATGTTCCACTCAGCGACCCTTCCGGCTGAGTTAGGGCTCCTAAGCACTCTCTCCAAGGGGTATGGCGAGACGACCTTGATGGGGTGACCCTGAAAATAGTGCCGCAGCTTGCGCGAGGCCACCAGTAGCGCGAGGAGGAGCTTCTGAGGCATGGGGTACCGTGCCCTCGCGTTCCACAACACCGTGCTGACGAAGTACACCGGGTGCTCAACGAGGTTGGGTGCGTCAGTGATGGTGGCGCCCTCCGGAGTCCATGGCGCCTCCTGAGGCGATGAGGCCTCCGAAGGCTGGCCATCTGGGAGAGGGGCCTCTTCCGCCTCCGGACCACTCCTCTGCGGCGGTTGATCCTCCTCAGCCGTGCTGGCAGTTTCTATGGGCCTTCCTTGTTCCCGTTTTGCCTTGTCCCGGGCTGCTGCTATGGTTTTGATTCGACGCTCCTCCCTAACCGCCACCAGGGATGCACTGGCGGAGTAGGAAGTGGCGGCGAGGTAAAGTACCAGAGGCTGTTGAGGGCGCAGAGCCACCATGACCGGAGGGCTGGTCAGGTATCTCTTGAGATCTTGGAAAGCCTTGTCGGCCTCTTTGGTCCATTCAAAGGGCCCCTTTTTCTTCATTAGCTGGAAGAAGGGCAGCGCTCGCTCCCCCAACTTGGAGATGAAGCGCCCTAGCGCGGTCACGTGCCCAGTGAGCTTCTGCATTTCTCTAAGTGTCTTCGGCGGGCTCATGTCCTCGACCGCCTTGACCTTTTCCGGGTTAGCCTTGATGCCTCGGTGGGACACGAGGAAACCCAAGAGCTTGCCCGAGGGGTCTCCGAACACACACTTCTCTGGGTTGAGCGGCAGGTTCACTGCGTTGAGGCTCGCGAAGGTTTCCTCCAGGTCTTGTATCAGGGTCCTGGCCTCCCGAGACTTCACCACAATGTCATCGACATAAGCCTCAACATTCTTCCCGAGCTGCGGGCCCAAAGTGATGTGCATCAGCCGCTGAAAGGTCGCCCCTGCGTTACGCAGCCCGAATGGCATGCATGTGTAGCAGTACACCCCACACGGGGTTAGGATGGCTGTCTTCACAACGTCTTCTACCGCCATCTTGATCTGGTGATACCCAGAGAAGGCATCCAGGAAGCATAGCAGGTCGCATTCTGTGGTGGAATCGACGATCTGGTCGATGCGGGGGAGCGGGAACGGATCTTGCGGGCATGCCTTGTTGAGGTTGGTGAAGTCTACACACATGCGCTCCTTCCCTCCCTTCTTTGGCACAACGACAGGGTTGGCCAACCAATCTGGGTGTCAGTGTCAAAACCGGCGGATCTCAGGTAGGGGGTCCCGAACTGTGCGTCTAGGCGGATGGTAACAGGAGACAAGGAACACGATGTTTTTACCCAGGTTCGGGCCCTCTCGATGGAGGTAAAACCCTACTCCTGCTTGATTAATATTGATGATATGGGTAGTACAAGAGTAGATCTACCATGAGATCAATGAGGCTAAACCCTAGAAGCTAGCCTATGGTATGATTGTTGTATGATGAAGTTGTCCTACGGACTAGAACCCTTCGGTTTATATAGACACCGGATAGGGTTAGGGTTACACAGAGTCGGTTACAATGGTAGGAGATCTTGAATATCTACATCGCCAAGCTTGCCTTCCACGCCAAGGAAAGTCCCATCCGGACACGGGACGAAGTCTTCAATCTTGTATCTTCATAGTCCTGGAGTCCGGCTGAAGGTATAGTCCGGCTACCCGAACACCCCCTAATCCAGGACTCCCTCAGTAGCCCCTGAACCAGGCTTCAATGACGACGAGTCCGGCGCGCAGATTGTCTTCGGCATTGCAAGGCGGGTTCCTCCTCCAAGTCCTTCAAGAAGATTTTAAACACCAAGGATAGTGTCCGGCTCTGCAAAATAAGTTTCCAGATATTGCCATGGATAGAATAATATCAACACAAATCTAATCTGCTGACATATTCCGCAGCGTGACATCACACTACGGCCAAGTCCTTTACTCGAATCGTTTTTTACTTTTCCACCTCAGCACATTTAGCGAGGCGGTTTCCTTGGCACGTCTTGTCAAAGCAGAGATCGTGTCCCCCCTTTTACGGGATTCTCATCAATACGGACGTGGGTAACCCAATCGTGCCCGTTAGCACGTTTCCTTGATTAAAGGCGAGTCCCAAACGGTTACGGGGAGGGCTCCTGGTATTCAACCTCTTATAAAGAGACCAAGGCCTTACTCCTTTTTCCAATCTCAAACGAGTTTGCCCGTCGCCTCGAGTTCCAACACCCTAGGCTCCAGATTCCAGGCGCTTCAGACCTTCGACAATGTCTGGTTCCGACCTTCAAGGCCGATGGATGCTTGACGGAAGAGGACGTGCTAAAGTTGAGAGAGGCTAAGTTCTTAACCGCCGAAATTCCGCATAGGTTGCCTGCTCAAAGGCAGGCTATTCCCAGTCCCCATCCCGGTGAGAGCGTAGTGTTCATGTCTCACTTCCTTCGGGGGTTAGGCTTCCTGATGGATCCCTTCGTGAGGGGGTGCTGTTTTATTACGGGCTAGAATTTCATGACTTAGCTCCGGAGTCCATCCTCCACATTTCCTCATTCATCGTTGTGTGCGAAGTGTTCCTCCGTGTTACTCCTCACTTCGGATTATGGCTCAAGACTTTTGGAGTGGAGCCGAAGATGATCGAGCGACGGCACGCAGAGTGCGGAGGCGCTGTCATAAGTAAGAATGATGATGCTCCATGGCCCGAGGGCTCCTTTTAAGAGGAGCTTGGCTTGTGGCAACGAGAATGGTTCTATATCACCGCTCCCAGGAGCGCCAAGTGGGCGGCACCTCCTGCCTTTCGCTTGGGTCCCCCATCACGGCTAGCATCATGGGTCAACAAAGGATTAGATTGGGGGTTATCCAAAGACGTGCCCTTGTTGCAGGGCCGCATCAGGGATCTCTTAGAAAGAGACCTCAACCTGGTCAAGGTGACGCAGGTCATGCTGATTCGCCGAACACTGCCCGGCAAACGTCGCTCCCTTTGTATGTGGGAGTTTAATCCGGAGGGACCACGAGCTCTCCAGCATTTTATGGGCGCAACGCCCGTGGAGATGTATAAACTGTTCTTCGGATCACAAATGATGTGTCCAGATTTGACCGAGGACGCAGGCCTAAGCTGCAATCGCCCGGATACCCAAGTAACTAACCTTGTGCCCGAACCTACTATCCATATAATCGTCATAAACTTGCCCCTAAAAGAGCTGTCCTTTTAAACAAGAGTGGATAGCGAAGGCAAAGCTAATCAGGTGTCCGGCTCCCCTTCCCAAAACCAGGCCGGATCCCGTGCTTGTCAGGATGTTGAAGATAATGCCTTTGGAGGGAAGTAAGGGGAAGTACAAGGGAACTATGGACTCCTCTAAGGAGGCTGCTCCAAAGGGAGGAACCGACAATTCCTCTCCCAAGGGGAAGAAGAGGGCCGCCTCTGACGACCCGGAGACCATGGCCTCGAAGCGAGGGAGAAAATCCTCGTCAGAGGGTCCGACGCCGGGGAGTTCCTCGGTCGAACTACGCCCTCAAAGGGATCAACCCTCCAGCGAGCCGTAAGTAGAGAGAGGTTTTCCTTTTGAGGGATGAGAGAAATCCTTGATTTATATCCAAGAAGATTAACCGAAATTTTACCTTGTAGCTCGGACCTCAGCCCTTCTCAGCAGAGCTCGTCTTCGGGGGATCTTCTTCCGGAGATGATGGAGAGCGGGACGCCTCCCCCTGCCGTACCGCCTAGCGAGGCGGGCGACCCTGAGGTGTCGTCATGGAGGGTTTCTCTGAATCTGGCAGGGGCGGAAGATAGCTATGTGGCCCCCCAAGGTTCTCCGCGTCCGGCCTTCGAAAGAGGCCATAGGACAAGTCCGACACCGTCTGGTGCTCGGCCGGAGGAGCTAAAGATTCTGCTGGGGCGAGCTTCTATCTCAGAGGAGCACCGTGCATTGATGGGCACGGTGATTGAGGATTTCATCCGCAGAAAGCAGATTGCATGAGGCCGTCAAAAGTTTACTGACGGGTTTTGAGGTACGTTAGATAATGTACACATTTGTCAGTTGCGCATAAGTAAGATGCGCCCTGTGTAGATAGTAGCCCCTGAGACTCTGCGCGTTGTCAAGAAATGACGGCACGCAGAGGATCATAATCCCAGGTCTAAGATGTCGCCTTTGAATGTAGGTGGCGAGGTGTCCGGAATCAAGCCAAACTGATGATGTGGCCGAACTAAAGCGGCAACTGGACGTGGCAGATGCCGACATCGGTTTGTCAACAAGCGGCTTGATGAGGCTGAAGGTATGTAATTCTTCGGGCGGCATCAGGTAAGAGGAGCTTCATGCCAGTGTCTTACAATGTGTGTGCTTGACGCAGATGGTACGGCCGCCGTGGAGAATCTTAGGGCAGAACTTGCCCGAGCTAAGGAGCAAGCTAGAAAAAGCGATGCGGCTGCCGAGAAGGCCCTTGAAGAGCTGAGAGCCGAATAGGCTGCTCATTGCCGAAGCAAAGAAGAGATGGCCGAGATGGCCGAGAAGTTAAAGAGCGCTGCATACCATTGCAAACTTCTTGAGAAAGAAGACCGGGCGAGACAGACGAACTTAGAGAAGGCCATTGCCGATGCCAAGGACGCTCGCTCTGCGATGAGAGCTGTGAAGGAGGAGCTGCGTCAGGCCGAACAGATTGCGGTTGGAAAGCCCTTTATGCCGCGGAGGAAGTTTTGTGATCCGAAGTTTGCTCCATTGGACCGGATGTGGAGTGTGGAGGACACCTATCTGGATTTGGCAGCAAGTGCTGCTGATGCGACCGAACACTTTCGAGATCTAAAAGATCGCGAAGTGGAAAAGCTTTTCTGGTCACAGTTCCACAATCCAGAGCGTCCACTGACAGTGGACAATCGCCTGGCTCAATGGGCCAAACTGAATAGATTGTCCGGACTCGCCATGAAGTACGTCATGGGTCATCTGTGGCCTAGGAGATCGGAGTCGAAGAGTTATTTCAGCTTGGTGCAACAATTCCTTGACGCGGTGCCGCGTATCAATGCGATGAAGAGGTCAGCATGCATAGAGGGCGCACGGATGGCTCTTGCCCGTGTCAAGACATACTGGGCAGAGATGGAGACCACCGTTGTTGCGTCCCGAGATTCGGACAAAAGCCGAGTACCCTCCGTGCACTATTTTCAGGAAGTCCTTGAAGGCGCTTGTGTAATAGAGATGCAGTGCTCGAAGGATGCTATGTTATGATAGCATATGTAATTATAAAGCAATATTTTGATAAATTGTAGTGGCCTTTTATACTTGTGCCTTCAAGTATTGGGAACACCTCCTGTGCGGCTGTTTTAAGATATATATATATATTATATATATATATATAATATCTAAAAGATGGCAATCGTTGGCTTCAGCCCCCACGCACATAGTGCGGGGGTGCTCGTAGAAGACGCATTTTCACACTTAACCCAACGTCTTGGTCCTACAAAGGAGGTGATAGCGCAGCGGGCCAGGCAACCGGACTATAATGCTTTAACACTTTCACTTAGCCATAGGAGCTTGACAGTGGGACTATTTAGGTAGCCCCTTGGTGGCGACTGCGCTCGCCCGAGTTCGGGGCACGTATGTGCCTGGCCGGGAAACGGCCCTTTGTTAAAACGGAGGAATCCTATAGATTCCGATAGGTCATCGGGTGGTTGACCAGTCTCATGCTACATCATGACAGTTAGTTTTCGGCTTTCTCTACTGAGGCGCTCGCCCGGCCTAACCGGGGCACAATCGCAGTAGTTCTCCTAGTGCTACCTTAGCCGATAGAGCGGAACATAAGGTAGCTGAACTCAGGAGCCGGGCAACCCAACATTTGACCAAAGACATGATTCGGAGCTGATGCATATAATGCCAAAACCGGCGACGCCGAACACTCCCTAAGGTGTTCGGTCTTTATGAGTGCGGGCAAAACACACTCTTTATTAAAAAGCCCCTAGTTTCTAGGTATGCGCAAAAATTCTGACGTGGCCACATTCCAAGATGCCAGCCTCCTCCTTGGTTATATCAGAGAAAACTAGGGGATATGTAGCAACAAGAGACAGTAAAAAAGGTTTACGCAGGGTCTTAATCTAAAAAGAATCCTTAGGATGGGTCCCTACTGCACGTCTGCGCCTGTGTCTCCGTTGTGCCGTATCCTGGACGGGCGTCGCACGACGTTCATCTGCGAAAGAGAGGAACTGAGCTGAAAATGGGTCGTGCCGAACAAAAGTTTAAAATAAGCAAAGTATAAAGTAAAATATATAGAACTGAGCTTTATTGTCTCTTATTGTATATGTACGGAGCCCCTAGTGCGGGGGTATATGGCCACTAAGCCTGCATCAATGATGATTTTGTACCAAACTCGTCTATCCGCGTTCGTGGTCTTTAATGACCTATTCCGAAATTTTTGGCCGGTGAAGCCATTTTACTGTGGGGCTGTCAAAGCAGCCGCACAGTCCTCCGCTTGGGAGAGGGGCACATCAATGCTTCCCCTTCAAAGAGATGATGGCTCGTGGACCGGGCATCTTAAGCGTTAGAGATGCATAATGCGGTATTGCGTTAAAGCAGGCGAAAGCTTCGCGTCCCAGTAGTGCTTGATAGCGACTGGAGAATGGGACGATGTGGATGGTCAGCTTTTCGCGGCGGAAGTTATCGGTAGAGCCGAATATAACTTTGAGCCGGAGAAAACCCATGCAATGGGTGTCCGGACCAGGCGTGACCCCTTGAAAGGCGGTTTTACTGCGGCGGATTCTTGCTGGGTCTATCCCCATGTGGCGGATTGTGTCCTGATATATCAGGTTTAGTCCACTGCCGCCGTCCATAAGGACATTTGAAAACTGGAGTCCGCCAATTATTGGATCGAGTACCAAGGCAGTCCAGCCTGCATTCCTGATACTTCTAGAATAATCCAGCTGATCAAAGATGATTGGTTTTGACAACCAATGGAGGGACCCCTTTGGGATAGGTCGTATGGTGCGTACCTTTATGGGAGCTGCATGTTTTGTTATGTGAAGTAAGTTTACTGTTTTTACTTCTTGTGGGAAGTTCTTTTGTTTCCTGGTGCTCTGCTTTTGGGGTTCGTCCTCGTCTTCGCTTGGTGTGTCGAGCCCCTTGTGTTCGGTGTTGAGTCTGCCGGATTGTTTGAAAACCCAACAATCTCTGTGGGTATGGTTAGCAGGCTTACCGGGGGTACTGTGTATTTGACATATCATGTCCAGGATTTTGTTTAAGTTGGATGGATCATCCATGTTATCCTGGAGGGGTGGCTTTGTCTGATTCTGTCGTGAGCTTTTGAATCCGGCATTGACTGCCATGCTCTTCGGACTTTTTTCCTTAGTCTGGCGATGGTCCTTGTTGCGTCGCGGTTTTCCATTTCCATCCCTAGTTTCGGATGTACTTGGGTCGCTGGGGCTGCATCTTGCCAACCAGCTGTCCTCTCCTGCACAAAAGCGGGTCATGAGGCTTGTTAGTGCGGCCATTGTTCTTGGCTTTTCTTGGCTGAGGTGTCTGGCGAGCCATTCGTCTCGGACGTTATGCCTGAAAGCTGCTAAGGCTTCGGCGTCCGGACAGTCGACTATCTGATTCTTTTTAGTGAGGAATCTATTCCAGAATTGCCGAGCTGATTCTCCGGGCTGTTGCGTTATGTGACTAAAATCGTCTGCATCCGGAGGGCGGACATAGGTCCCTTGAAAATTTGCTCGGAAAGCGTCATCGAGTTCTTCCCAACTTCCGATTGTGTTTTCAGGAAGGCTTTTAAGCCAATGCCGGCCTGGCCCTTTAAGCTTAAGGGGTAAGTATTTTATGGCGTGGAGGTCATCTCCTCTAGCCATATGTATGTGGAGGATATAATCCTCGATCCAGACTCCAGGGTCTGTTGTTCCATCATATGCCTCTATGTTTACGGGTTTGAATCCCTCTGGAAATTCATAGTCCAGGACCTCATCGGTGAAACATAGGGGGTGTGCGGCGCCCCTGTATTTGGGTGTGCCAGATTCTGATGATGGATTTATTGCATTGCTTACGAGAGCTTGCTTTCTTGGCCCGTAAATGGACCTAACTGGGCCCTGATGTGAATCCTTAAGTGGGTCGCATGCCGATTTAAGTGCGGTGCCACTTGCTGCTTTATGCTGGCCATGGGGTCGTCTATCCGACCATGTGGCTTTCTTATTTTTTGAATGCGAGGGCTCTAGGGCCTCTTCTCGAATTCGGGCAGTAGCTTTCTCTTCGGATAGCTTGTAGTGCGGCGGCTGTTGCCGTATTTATCTGCGGTGTTGATTACTTTGCTCCATCGGATCCTGAGTGCATCTTCCGCCTTTTTTAGCTTCCACTTCTGCTTTTTCAGGCTGCGTGCTGTTGCAACGAGCCTCTTGTGGAGATTCTTCTGCTTCATGGGTTTATCTGGCGTAAGGTCGTCCGGAGTGCCATTTTCGCCGGGGGAGGGATGTTCGGTTTCTCTATCCATGTTGCCTTGTTCGGACGGTTGCTCTAAGGCCTGCCGGTCGTCTACCGGCTCATCCTGCTCTATGGCTGGGTCTTTATCGAGGCGGGGCTTGGGTCGGCATTTACACTGACGCTTTGATTGCTTTTCGAGGGATCGGTCCCCGGTTCCATCCCCTTTTTCCTCGTTGTCGTTTCCTTTAGGGGTATCCACCATGTACACATCATGAGATGGGGTGGCTGTCCAATGCCCTATGGGCGTTGGCTCATCTGTATCTCCTGCATCATCGTCCATGTTGTCGATGTGTGCGGAGTCGAAGTTGAGCACGTTGTTTAAATTGTCGACAGTGGCTACCAAGTGGGTGGTGGGTGGGCTTTGAATTTCTTCATCATCCGTATCCCATCCTCGCTGACCGTAGTCCGGCCAGGGCTCTCCTGATAAAGAGAGAGACTTTAGAGAATTCAGGATGTCGCCAAAAGGCGAGTGCTGAAAGATGTCCGCGGTGGTGAACTCCATTATCGGCGCCCAATTGGATTCGATCGGCAGGGGCGCGGGGGGTTCGGAGTTTGGAGAGGAATCCGGCTCCTTGGAGTCACGGGCCGTGCGGAACACAGGGCTGACGTTCGACTCGATTGCCTTTGAGATCGTAGCCCCCGAGGTGACATCCAACCGCTCATCCTCGATTGGCGCAATAGGCCCCGAATAAAGGGTCGGAACCGGTGCTTATGCAGCCTCCAGGGTACTATTCGGCGGCAGAGCGAGATCACGCCTCTCGACACAGTGCGGCGCGCTCAGCTGTGGCTTGAATCCGTCAAAGATCGAATCCCCGCGGGTGTCTGCCGTGTAGTTTAAGCTTCCAAACCTGACCTGATGGCCAGGGGCGTAGCTTTCGATCTGCTCCAGGTGGCCAAGCGAATTGGCCCGCAGTGCGAAGCCGCCGAAGACGTAGATCTGTCCGGGGAGAAAAGTCTTACCCTGGACCGCATCATCGTTGATGACCAAAGGAGACATCGAGCCCAAAAGTGACAACATAGAGGAACTCTCAATGAAAGCACCAATGTCGGTGTCAAAACCGGCGGATCTCGGGTAGGGGGTCCCGAACTGTGCGTCTAGGCGGATGGTAACAGGAGACAAGGGACACGATGTTTTTACCCAGGTTCGGGCCCTCTCGATGGAGGTAAAACTCTACTCCTGCTTGATTAATATTGATGATATGGGTAGTACAAGAGTAGATCTACCACGAGATCAAGGAGGCTAAACCCTAGAAGCTAGCCTATGGTATGATTGTTGTATGATGAAGTTGTCCTACGGACTAGAACCCTCCGGTTTATATAGACAATGGATAGGGTTAGGGTTACACAGAGTCGGTTACAATGGTAGGAGATCTTGAATATCCGCATTGCCAAGCTTGCCTTCCACGCCAGGGAAAGTCCCATCCGGACACGGGATGAAGTCTTCAATCTTGTACCTTCATAGTCCTGGAGTCCGGCTGAAGGTATAGTCCGGCTACCCGAACACCCCCTAATCCATGACTCCCTCACAGGGTATCGGACCTCGCGAATGACCCCAGCGGCTTCTAGTTTGCGGGTCTCTTGGACGATGAAGGCCTGCTTTTCTATGGACTGCCGCCTTGCCTTCTGCTTCACAGGACGCACGTTGGGGCACACGTTGAGGTGATGCTCGATTACACTCCTAGGGATCCCCGCCAACTGGTCAGGCTCCCAAGCGAATACCTTCTTGTTCGCGCGCAGGAACTTGACCAGGGCCTCCTCCTGTTCGGGTTCGAGGTTGGCGCCTATGGTGAAAGTGGCGTTGGTGGACCCGTCCTCATCGACGAGTATCTGCTTGGTTTCTGCCTTGTCTTGGGTGAACAACTGTTTCTTCTTGGCGGGTGCAGCCCCCTTGGGCTCGGGGATCTCCAAGACGGCGGGCTGTGCCGCCGCCGCCGTCTTGAAGGCAAGCTTGAGTACCCGCAGTGCGTCCCCGGTGTCCCCGTGCACGGTGAGGACACCGCTGCTCCCGGACAGCTTCATGAGGTTGTACGCCGGGTGCGTCGCGGCCATGAACTGGGCCAGCGCTGGGTAGCCGAGGATGGCATTGTAGGGGAGGCCGATGGGGGCGATGTCAATGTCGACCAGCTCCGTGCGGAAGTTGTTGTAGGTGCCGAAGGTTACTGGGAGCCGGATCTGTCCCAAGGAGCTGGATGATCCGCCCCCAACGCCAGAGAAGGGTCGGCTGGGTTGCAGCCGTTCCAGGGGTATGCAAAGGAGGTTGAAGGCCTCGACCGAGAGCACGCTGAGGCCCGCACCACCATCGATGGGAGCTCTGGTGACGGCCACCTGGCAGATGGTGGCGGTGCACAGCATGGGGAGCGAACCCGAGCAGGTCGAGTTGGAGGGGTGGTCCTCCGAGCTGAAGGTCAGGCCGGCCTTGGACGTCGCCCGGTCCGGGAGAGCCTCCTGCTGCGTGGAAGCGACACTGACCCGGCGGATGAACGGCTTGACGTGGTTACCTGTAGGCGGCGCCTGCGAGCTGCCCAGGATGGCCGCGATGACCGGGGGTGTTGGTGTAGCGCGATGGGCGGGGAAGAGGCTGCGGGGCTCTTCCCAAGAGGCCCCGGAGGTTTCCGGCAGGTGGAGCAGCCATGGGCGCGGAGCGCCGGTGAGGGCCATGGGGAGCCAATTGGCCATGACCCTATCGTCACCCCCAGCTTCGAGGGGGGCCTCCTCGCTCGCCGGCAAGAAGGACAGCGGATCTGTCGCGCCGCCGTAGCGCGGCGGCGTCGTTGGCCTGAACTTGTCCGATCACCGTACCCGTTGCAGGGCTGGGGCCAGGGCTCGGAGCCCCCTGGCCCCCGTGCTGGCGCCGGCGGCCGGAGCGGGTGACGCGCTACTCATCGCGAGGCAGGTCGTGGCGGTGCGGAAGAGAAAACTCCAGCGCACCCCTACCTGGTGCGCCAAATGTCGGATTTCGGGTTCCGGCAGATCCTTGAGGTTCGAACACTGGGGTGCGCGCGGAGACTTCGCCTCCTACCTACCTGCACCCCTCTGCCTCGCTAAGATCTAAGCTATGGAAAGAACAACGCAAGAGACACAGGGTTTATACTAGTTCGGGCCACCATTATGGTGTAATACCCTACTCCAGTGTGTGGTGTGGTGGATTGCCTCTTGGGCTGATGATGATGAACAATACAAGGAAGAACAGCCTCGCGAGGGTCTGCTCTTGGCTGGGGCGATGAACTGTTGGGAGGAGTTCAGTTACCCTTCTCTCTCTCTCTCTTTCCTTCTCTCGTCCTTTTACTCTTCCTTCGTCCCCTCTCGTTTTGTGGGTGGTTGGTCCTATTTATAGAGGCCCTGGCCCTCTTCCCAAATATCGAGCGGGAAGGGAGCCAACAATGGCGGGCTAATTTGAAGGGGGACAACTAGTACCAGCTATCCTGACAAAAGTAGTCTTCGCCTGCACAAAGCTCTGGTGGTGACGCCGTCTTGGGCTCCACGATGACCTCCGTCTTGCAGTCCTCCTGGTCTTGGTCTTGTTGCACCGAAATGGCAACCTTTGCCTAATGCCTCAGTACTCCACGACTGCGCTTGATCCCTTTGCACCAAAGAGGAAAGGAGGACGCTGCGCGGGCTGGCACCCGCCTGACGCCTTTGGTCGTCATGGCTTGCGTCACGGGCACCTCGTGAGGTACCCCGCCTTGATCTCTCCGCCTCCTCGCGAGCCAGCCTGATGAGTCCGTGCCCTAGGAAGCTCCGCGTCGTCCGCCCCGCGAGGCTTGGCCCCTCGCGAGGGTCTTGGGTCTGTGTTGGTGAAGATGGGCCACGCTGGGCCCCCCTTTGAGCCACGCCGCAGGCCGCAGGTAGGCAAGTCTAGGGACCCCCATTCCCAGAACACCGACATGTCTGCCGCCTGGTTGTTTTCCCGAGCCACATGATGGAATTCAAGCCCCTCGAACTGAGCTGACATTTTGAGGACGGCTTTGCGATATGCCGCCATTTTCGGATCCTTGGCATCAAAGTCTCCATTTATTAGGGATATTCCGAGGTACGAGTCCCCGCGCACCTCCAGGCGTTGAATGCCAATGGAATCTGCCATCCGGAGACCGTGTAACAGGGCCTTGTATTCGGATACGTTGTTGGAGTCTGTATATAGTATTTGGAGTACTATTGCACTGTATCTCCGATGGGCGACGTCAGGATGACGCCAGCCCCTAGACCAGCCAGCATTTTGGAGCCGTCGAAGTGCATGATCCAATTGGAGTATGCGCCATACTCTTTAGGGAGTTCGGCTTCTGTCCATTCGGCTACAAAATCGGCCAGTACTTGCGACTTAATGGCTCACCGTGGTTTATATGTTATGTTGAACGGGAGGAGCTTGATAGCCCATTTGGCAATCCGGCCCGTGGCGTCGCGGTTGTTTATTAAGGAGTCGACGTGTCTGGTTTTAACGACCACATCATCGACGTATGCCTCCACTGTTTTGTTGATCTGCTTTTCCAGACATGTCTGAATCATGCGCTGATACGTTGCGTCGGCGTTTTTGAGCCCGAAGGGCATTGTGTTGAAACAGAAGGGGCCGTATGGGGTGATAAATGCCATTGCGGCTTGGTCGGACTCCGCCATCTTAATTTGGTGGTAACCGGAGTATGCGTCGAGGAAGCACAATGAGCCGTGTCCTGCGGTAGCGTCGATAATTTGATCGATGCAAGGGAGGGGGAAGGGATCCTTTGGGCAAGCCTTATTAAGGTCCTTGAAGTCGACGCATAGGCGCCAGGATTTGTCCTTCTTTGGCACCATCACCAGGTTTGCTAGTCAGTCCGGGTGCTTTATTTCTCTAATGAATCCGGCCTCCAGTAATTTGGCTAGCTCCTCTCCCATGGCTTGTCGCTTAGGTTCTGAGAAACGCCAAAGAGTCTGCTTGACCGGCCTGAATCCTTTTAGAATGTTAAGGCTATGCTCGGCCAGCCTGCGTGGGATTCCTGGCATGTCTGAAGGATGCCAGGCGAATATGTCCCAATTCTCGCGCAGGAACTCCCGTAGTGCGGCATCTACGGCGGGGTTTAACTATGCCCCAATGGACGCTGTTTTTGTGGGGTCCGTTGGATGGACTTGGAATTTGACTATTTCATCCGCTGGTTTAAAGGAGGTGGACTTGGATCTTCTGTCTAGTATCACGTCGTCCCTGTCCATTGTGGAGCATAGCGCGGTTAACTCCTCCGCCACAAGGGCTTCGGATAGTGCCTCGAGGGCCAGCGCAACTGTTTTGTTCTCGGCACGGAGTCCTATGTCCGGATCACTAGCTAGAGTGATGATTCCATTGGGTCCGGGCATTTTGAGCTTCATGTACCCGTAATGGGGTATGGCTTGAAAAATTGTGAATGCCTCCTTCCCTAGAAGGGCGTGGTCTCCGCTACTGAACGGGGCCACTTGGGATGTGATTTCTTCGGACCTGTAATTCTCCGGAGTGCCGAATACCACATCTAGTGTGATTTTCCCAGCGCAACGTGCTTCCCGACTAGGGATGATTCCTCGGAAGGTTGTGGTGCTTTGATCAATACGGTTGATGTCTATTTCCATTTTTTGAAGAGTCTCCTCATAAATGAGGTTTAATCCGCTGCCGCCATCCATGAGCACTTTAGTGAGCCGAAAGCCATCCAAAATTGGACTGAGGACCAAAGCGGCTAGTGCTCGGGCTGTTTGGAATTTAGGTTCGTCACTGGCATTGAAAGTAATGGTCGTGTCGCTCCATGGATTTATTGCTGCTACGTGGCAGACTTCGGCAAGGCTGCGGAGTGCTTGCTTACGCCTATTATTTGAGGCGAAGGTCTCGAAGACTATTAATACTGTATTGTTATCCACGGGAGGGTGTTCTGGGATGTTTTGTATGAGGAGATCCTCACCGCTCTTGGCCACCTGCTGGAGTACCCAACATGCTCTAAGGCTATGTGTTGGTATGGTATCCTCTGTACTATGAATTTTGCAGGGCCCATTAAGCCATCCCTCCAATACGGTTCCACGCCCTGTAGTGGGCTTTTGCTTCTTTGTAATTGAGTCGGGCAACTTATGAGAGTGCACCCTTTTAGTTCGGAATAGGGATTTTGTTAGAGCCGGATTGTCCCAAAATTGTGTTTGGGTTTTCCAGGCGCTTTCCATCACACAGTATTTCCGTACTATGGTCGCCAAGTCAGCGAAGTGTGTTATGTCACGGCGACTTATGGCGTTGACGATTCCCTTGTCCATGCAATTGTTGCAAAAGAATGAAATTGCATCCTCTTCGAGACAGTCCTTGACCTTGTTCATTACAAGGAGGAATCTGGCCCAATAGTGATGTACTGTCTCTTGGGGCGCTTGCCTAATGTGGGAAAGATCATTTGTATCTGGGTGGGTGTGTGGATTTAAGTCCATACCTTGACCCAATCTGAGATCCCGGGGCAGGGGAGTTTCTGGTCTTGGAAGTTCGGGCTCCGGGATGTTGCTCCGTGGATTCGGTATGCGACCTGATTCTAGGTTCAGGGTTAGGGTGTTGTCCTCCCGTGAGCGGGAATCCGGCACGGAGAGCTCGGGAATCCGGACATAGTCTGTCCTCAGGATAGAGGGAGAACCGCCGTGTTGCTCCTCCACCACCGCTATTTGATGGGTGACTGGCGAAGAGTTAATCTCCCTTTGGTCGGGTTTAAGCCCAATCCGATCGTAGTCCGTAGCGACTCCCAGAGCGGCGATGCGATCCAAGAGCTTGTTCAAAGAGGAGAGCTCCATTGGATCCATCTGCTCGGCGAATTTTGAGCCGATGTGGAGGCTATTTCCGATGACCCGAGAAGTCATCGTCGGTGCAACGGCCGAGCGGGCGGTCATGACGAAGCCGCCTAGTCGGAGAGTTTGGCCTACAACCAGGGCTCCCCCAGAAGTGATGTTGTCCTTGACAACGAGACGAGCCATCCCTCCTTATGATGACGACACAGTGGAACTCTCAATGAAAGCACCAATGTCGGTGTCAAAACCGGCGGATCTCGGGTAGGGGGTCCCGATCTGTCGTCTACGGCGGATGGTAACATGAGGCAGGGGACACGATGTTTACCCAGGTTCGGGCCCTCTTGATGGAGGTAATACCCTACGTCCTGCTTGATTGTTCTTGATTATATGAGTATTACAAGAGTTGATCTACCACGAGATCATAGAGGCTAAACCCTAGAAGCTAGCCTATGGTATGATTGTATGTTGTCCTACGGACTAAGCCCTCCGGTTTATATAGACACCGGACGGGATAGGGTTACATAGAGTCGATTACAAGGGAGGAGATCTTCATATCCGTATTGCCTAGCTTGCCTTCCACGCCAAGGAGAGTCCTATCCGGACACGGGACGAAGTCTTCAATCTTGTATCTTCATAGTCCAACAGTCCGGCCAAAGGATATAGTCCTGCTATCCGGAGACCCCCTAATCCAGGACTCCCTCACAAGCAGATCATTTTTCCTTCTTTCCTCAAACATACGCATAATTTGCTCGGTGGAGGGCGGATTTGGCTGTGTAGGCGGTGGCGGAACGTACGTGTCAGTGTCAAAACCGGCGGATCTCGGGTAGGGGGTCCCGAACTGTGCGTCTAAGGCGGATGGTAACAGGAGGCAGGGGACACGATGTTTTACCCAGGTTTGGGCCCTCTTGATGGAGGTAAAACCCTACGTCCTGCTTGATTTATTATTGATGATATGGGTATTACAAGAGTTGATCTACCACGAGATCGGAAAGGCTAAACCCTAGAAGCTAGCCTATGGTATGATTGTATGTTATTGTGTCCTACGGACTAAAACCCTCCAGTTTATATAGACACCGGAGAGGGTTAGGGTTACACAAGGTCAGTTACAAAGGAGGAGATATCCATATCCGTATTGCCTAGCTTGCCTTCCACGCCAAGTAGAGTCCCATCCGGACACGAGACGAAGTCTTCAATCTTGTATCTTCATAGTCCAACAGTCCGGCCAAAGGATATAGTCTGGCTGTTCGGAGACCCCTAATCCCGGACTCCCTTAGTAGCCCCTGAACTAGGCTTCAATGACGATGAGTCCGGCGCACAGTGTTGTCTTCGGCATTGCAAGGCGGGTTCCTCCTCCGAACACATCACAGAAGAGTTTGAATACCAGGATAGTGTCCGACCCTGCAAAATAAGTTCCACATACCACCGTAGAGAGAATAATATTTACACAAATCTAATTTGCTGACTTGTTTTGGCAATACGACATTATGCCATGGCCCGGTGATTATTCGAACCGTTTCCTTTAACTAGCCCCGCACATAACGCGAGGCAGTTTTTTGACACGTCTTGTCAAAGCTGAGATCGTGTCCCCCTTATTATGGGATTCTCATCAATACGGGCGTGGGTATCCCAACCGTGCCATCGATTACGGCGCTTGGGGGATAAGCGAGTTTTACCAGGCTAGTGGGGACGCATAGTTTCGTCCGCCCATATAAAGTGACAAGGATTCACCTTTTCATCCACGCCTTCTTCCTCCTTTGCTCATCCATTTTCGCACACTCGAGCTCCAACGCCCAAGTCCACATCTTTCTCCTCAACCTTCTCCAAACATGCCCGGAGCGGGAGGCAAGTGGATGGCTTCCTCCGTTACGGAGGGACACATCAAAAAGTTGCGCGGAGCCGGATACCTAGCCGCGAATATCGCGCATCGGCTGCCTGCTGTGGGGCAGATCGTCCCTACCCCGGAACCTCATGAGATGGTAGTTTTCCTCCACCACTTCCTCCGCGGACTGGGGTTTCCCCTCCATCCATTCGTCCGTGGTCTCATATTCTACTACGGGCTGGACTTCCATGATCTAGCCCTGAACTTCGTCCTCAACATTTTGGCGTTCATCGTCGTGTGTGAGGCTTTCCTCCGCATCCGGCCCCACTTCGGCCTGTGGTTAAAGACCTTCAATATCAAGCCGAAGGTGGTGGGCGGCCAACAAGCAGAATGCGGTGGAGCCATGGTGGGCAAGATGCCCAACATTATATGGATTGAAGGCTCCTTCGTGGAGACCATAAAGGGGTGGCAAATGGCGTGGTTCTACATCACCGAGCCGCGCGACACCAAATGGGTGGCTGCCCCCAAGTTTCGATCCGGATTCCCCACATGGCTCACTTCCTGGAAAGAGAAGGGCTTGTCGTGGGGTTCATCGGTGGAGCTGGACGGACTCCAGAAATGTATCCTAAACATGGCAAGCAAGAAGGTCAAGCTTGTCAACATAGTCTAGGTCATGCTCGTCCGCCGGATCCTCCTGTTCCAACAACGGGACTTCAACTTGTGGGAGTTCGACCCGGCCTAACACCAGACTCTGAGCGAGCTCTTCGACACGACGCACAAGGACGTCTGGAAGGTGCTGTTCAAGGGCGCAGAGGTCCCTCCCTCTCTCATCGAGGACCGCGTGCTAAGCACGAAGCGCCGAGCGCATTCGGTGAGTTCTATACATCCGGTAGGATATTTTATTTCCCCTAGCTTAATCCTGCGCGGGGTCTGATCTCCATGCCTTTGACATGACTGGGTGGAGACATCGGGGCAAATTAACTGTCCAGCCCCTCTGCCCAAAGACACTGCGGACGCTCTCCTTACGGAGATGCTGACTCCGGCCCCTTATAAGGTGCCGAAGAAGACCAAGAAGGCCAAGGGAACCCGAAAGAGTTCTCGACGCCAGGCGTCATCGGACTTATTGTCCGATAACTCCGCGATGCACTCCTCCCCCGAAGACGAGGAGGAAGATGAAGATGCTCCCCCTCCAGTCAGGGGAGACAAGAAAAGGAAGGCCGCCCCTACTTGGGGGGGGGCGAAGGGTCCAAGAAGGGAAGGACTCTCCTGACGGATTACTCCATCACCGCCGCCGAAGGCGAAGACGAGTGGCTGCTCAGGGCCAAGCCCATGGCGAAGTCATAAGTATTCGGATACCAGAGTAACTCATAGCATTCCTTTGTCGCACTGCTTCTCCTAACACCGAATTATGATTATGCAGACCACCACGAGCCCGTATCGACGTATCGTCGGACGGCTCCCTGGGCTCGTCGGATATGGATAGCGATCCACTTCCGACCGCCACCTCCCCTTGCCCTACGAACAACGCCAAGGTATTGTCTCAAGAGGCACCGGGTCGAGGGGAGACAGTCCCAGAGGCGCCTCAAGGCGACCTTCCAAACTCCGGGAGCAGAGGGAGCAAGGCTCCCGAGGGCTCCGAGTTCGGCCCTCAGCCGAACACCGCGCCGGAACCTCCAATGGTTCCGGACTCAGGCAGGCGGCCTCCTTCCAAAAGGGGCAAGATGTCTGTGCCAGTGACCTCTGTCCAACCAGAGGCACCGGACAATCTGCTGGGAGCGCTTCGCAGCGCTTCCATCGACGAAGAGCACCGCACTATTATGAGTGCAGTGGTCCAGAAGGTTCAGTTCGCCAAGAGCGGATTGACTGAAGCATGTGCCAGCCTTCTAACGGGCTTTGAGGTAAGTTTTTGAAATATAGGAAAAATATTACTGCATAGACAGTAGCCCCTGATGCTCTGTTCGGTGTTCACAAAGAAAACCCGAATAGAGGATCAAACAATATCGCAGGAGTCTAACATAAGTATGTCTATATGCGTATGCAGGCTTCGCTACTGGCCGCTGCCGCACAGACTGCGGAGGTTGCCGCATTGAAGTAGGACCTCGAGGGGTCCAAGAAAGAGCTCGGCCTTGCCAAGAGGCAGATCGAGGAGAACAAGGGTAAGTAATACCCTGTCTATAGATATGTATATATAAAAGAAGACGCGATTGCAAAATGATAGGATCATCGTGAATTTGTCAGGGGCCACGATCGAGGTGGCGACCCTGAAGCAAGCGGTATCCGACGCCGAAAACAAAGCGGCCAAGGAGCGCACCGAGCTGGAAAGGCATGAGGCACGAGTGGGCGAGGTGCAGCAAGAGCTCCAAGCTCTCGTGACGAAGCATGAGGCGTTGGAGCTTGACTTGAAGACACGAGAGTCTGAGCTTGCCGCGGCTCTCGAGAGCGCAAAGAGTGCCAAGGCCGAAGCCCAAAAGGCCCTCCAGGAGATTGATGCGGTGAAGAAGATAGCGGCGGGTAAGGCATTCTATATGCAAAGCAAGCATGTGAAAGTAAATTACTTGTTACTTACCCGAATCCGGAGCTCTCCAGGAGCATTCACAGATTTGCCCCGCAGCGTGTCGGATGCCACAACGTTTTACCAGGCCGAGGAGGGAAGCTCATCGGAGAAGTTGTTCTAGGCCCAATATACTGGGACCGAACACCCGGTGCCTATGAGCGACCAGCTAAAGCAGTTGGTCGAGCTACACAAGGCGGCCGAACAGGCCATGAAGGGCTTTATAGTTCGGCCGTGGTCTGGCGACGCCCTTCCGAACAGCTACTTCGGCCTGGTGAGGTGGCTTGTGGATGCCTGCCCACGGCTAGAAGTCGTCAAGCGGTCCATCTGCATCGAAGGTGCACGCTGGGCTTTCGCCCGTGTGAAGGTGTAATGGGCCAAGCTAGACGCCATGAAGCTGATCAAGGAAGGGTCGCCGCAGGGCAAGGAGCATCTCCACCCCGAGATGTACTATGAGGGTGTCCTGAAGGGTGCCCGTCTTGTAGCGGACGAGTGTGCAAAAGATGTAATATTTGAATGAACTTGCTCGTGTAATCCTTTATTATGAAAACATGTTCATATGTGCTATGCAATGCTTGTTTGAATTTAAAATATTACCTTTTGTTTGGCTGTTTATCAAATTTGAGAGATGGCTAGTCATCGGCTTCTGCCCCCATGCCACGAGTGCTGGGGTGTTCGGGATAAACCTGAGGACTCTTGTTCCCATTTTTGGGTCCTTCAAGGGAGGTGCTCAACACAATGAACAAGGCAATCAGACTATAATGCATTATCACTCTCACTTAGCCATAGAATTCTATAATTTTAAATTTCGGCGAAGCCCCTAGTATTCGGAAGGCCGAATCTGGGGCGCGATACACGCCTTAAGCCGAACAGGGCCGACTCCTCGCTCTAAGCGGCATAAGTCTTTAAGGACTCAAAAACCTCTCGAACAGCGACCAGTCTCTCGCCTTATCATGACAGTCAATTTTAGCTTTCTCTACTGAGGTGCTTAGCCCAGCTGAACCGGGGTACAATTGCAGTAGTTCTCCTAGTGCTACCTTAGCCGATATAGCGGAATGTAAGGTACCAAAACATGGGAGCCGGGCAAACCCAACTATTGACCAAAGACATGATTCGGAGCTCATGCATATAATGCTATAAGTTTGGGGTGCCGCACTTGTGGAAGTGTTTGGACTTCTCTCACCATATTGTGGGGTACTTAAGCCCCTGGTGTATTGGCCGTACCAGAGTGTACGGGTGCTGGATGTCATGAATGAACATATATAAATATATATATAAAGAAGAATACAATAGTATTCTTAATGCTATGCATTGTTTATTCAAAAAGGTGCATTAAAGCAAAATGATACATGCGGTGCAATAAGCAAAAAGTAGGACTATGTCCCCTCCAAGGGCAAGCTGAGGAATAATATTAAAGCAAGTATTTCACTCGTTATCGTAATCCACCTGGGAGTTCCGTGGTGTGATGTAGCTTTCTGCCTCCTTGGTTGCTGCATCATGTGTTCGGCAATCATGCTGCTGGACAGGGTTTCCAGAGATTAATGTCCTGAAAGAGAGAAAAATAACAAATTGGGAAGCCCCTAGTGCGGTTTAAGCCGTGTCTTGGGGCGTGCCGTAGTCGTGCCCCCTCCTTACCTGTGCCCATGGTATTTTTAGTGCGTAATTATGTACGCGTGGCATGGGTTTCGCCGTTTGGCTTGGGCCGGGGTGGGGGCCGCATTGCTATGCGAGCTTGGAACGTGCCAGGCGGTCCTGTTGCCGATTACTCCGGGCGCGCTTGAAGGTGTTTGGGGTCCTTAAACGCCAAACTAGTGGATTGCCTTGAGAGGCTGCTTTGCGCTTCCGCTGCGAGGGCCGCAGTGTGCTCCTCCATTCGGAGAGAGCGCTTTGTGTTTCCATTAACTGTAATGACCCCCTGAGGTCCTGGCATCTTGAGCTTGAGGTATGCATAATGCGGTACCGCATTGAATCTCGCAAATGCGGTTCGCCCGAGCAGTGCATGATAACCACTACGGAACAGGACTATATCAAAGATTAACTCTTCGCTTCGGAAGTTATCTGGGGATCCGAAGACCACTTCCAGTGTGACTGAGCCTGTGCAATGGGCCTCTACACCTGGTATGACGCCTTTAAAGGTCGTTTTTGTGGGTTTGATCCTTGAGGGGTCTATACCCATTTTGCGCACCGTGTCCTGGTAAAGCAGGTTCAGGCTGCTGCCGCCATCCATAAGGACTCGAGTGAGGTGAAATCCGTCAATAATTGGGTCTAAGACCAGTGCGGCGAATCCGCCATGACGGATACTAGTGGGGTGGTCCCTGCGATCGAAGGTGATCGGACAGGAGGACCATGGGTTGAACTTTGGGGCGACTAGCTCCAACGCATATACGTCCCTGAGCGCATGCTTCCGCTCCCTCTTGGGGATGTGGGTTGCGTATATCATGTTCATCGTCCGCACTTGTGGGGGGAACCTCTTCTGTCCTCCGGTATTCGGCTGCCAGGCTCCTCCTCGTCATCGCTATGTGGCCCCTTATCTTTGTTTTCGGCAATGAACTTGTCGGCTTGCTTGAACACCCAACAATCCCTATTGGTGTGGTTGTCTGGCTTGTCGGGGGTGCCGTGTATTTGACACGAGCGATCGAGTATACGGTCCAAACTGGACAGGCCCGGAGTGCTTCTTTTGAATGGCTTTTTCTGCTGATCGGGTTTAGAGCCTTTGAATCCGGCATTAACTGCCGTGTCCTCGGTATTGTCGCTGTTAATGCGGCGCTTATGTTTGTTGCGACGTGACCTGCTATTGCCGTCCTTGGTATCCGAAGTACCATGGTTCTTTGATATGTTATTACTGCAAGCTAGCCAGATGTCTTCTCCCACACAAAAGCGGGTCATGAGTGTCCTGAGGGCTGCCATAGATTTCGGCTTTTCCTGACCAAGGTGCCGGGCTAGCCACTCGTCGCGGATGTTGTGCTTGAAAGCTGCTAGAGCCTATGCATCCGGACAGTCGACGATTTGATTTTTCTTTGTTAGGAACCGTGTCCAGAATTGCCTGGCCGATTCCTCTGGCTGCTGAATTATGTGGCTCAAGTCATCGGCATCTAGTGGTCGCACATAAGTGCCCTGAAAGTTGTCGAGGAATGCGGCTTCCAGGTCTTCCCAACACCCAATGGATTCTGCTGGCAAGCTATTGATCCAGTGTCGAGCTGGTCCTTTAATCTTGAGTGGGAGGTATTTGATGGCGTGTAGATCATCGCCACGGGCCATGTGGATATGCAGGAGATAGTCCTCTGGGTTTGATTCAATATTGACGGGTTTGAAACCCTCTGGGATTTGATGATCCATTACTTCATTTGTGAAGCATAGCGGGTGTGCGGCGCCTCTGCACTGGGCTATATCACGACGCAACTCGAATGAGTTTTGTCTATTATGTTCGTCCCGACCGGATTTGCTTTTACTGTATCCGGCGTGACGGTTATCGTCTCGTGTCGTGGGGCACCCACGCGATCCGTAGATCGATCTTGTTTGCCTTTCTTTGTCCTCCAGTACGTCTCGCAGGTCTGGCGTATTTCCCCATGCCTTTTTATTTGAATGGCGTCGGGGTGCAGGCTGAGCTTTTGGATGGAATGCCTCTCTATCGCGGCCATGAGGTGGCCGATCAGCCGCGTCATACGCTTCTTCCTCCAGTTGGGGTAGCAACCTGCATTTTGGGTAACTCTTGGAGGGGCGTTCGAGTTTATATTCCTCGGCCGCGAGGACTTCAGTCCATCTGTCAGCTAGCAGATCTTGACTAGCTTGAAGTTGATGCTGCTTTTTCTTAAGGCTATTTGCCGTGGCTATAAGCCGGTGCTTGAAGCGCTCTTGTTCGACGGGATCCTCTGGCACGACGAATTCGTCATCGTCGAGGCTTACCTCATCTTCGGAGGGGGCCATGTAATTATCATCCTCCGCCTCTCCATTTGCCGATCTCTCTGGAGGGCTGGCCTCTCCATCCTCCTGCCCTCAATCGTGCTTGAGGGGATTGTTGCCATCTTCAGCACTATCCAGAGTGTTATTATCTCCTATGCCGGTATCACCACTTTTGCTTTGGCGGGACTTAGAGCGGCGCCGCTGACGTTGGCGCTTGGGTTGCTTCTTGGAGGGGTCATCCTCCGCTATCTCATCGCCATTGCCTTCTTTGGGTGTGTCCACCATGTATATATCGTATGATGAGGTGGCTGTCCAGTGCCCTATGGGCAGTGGTTCCTCTTCGTCTCCCGCATCATTGTCCATACCGTCGATGTCTTCGGAGTCGAAGTCGAGCATGTTGGTTAAGTCGTCGACAGTGGCTACTAAGTGGGTGGTGGGTGGGCAACAAATTTCTTCGTTGTCCGCATCCCAATCCTGCTGGTCATGATCCGGCCAGGACTCTCCTGACAAAGATAGAGATCGTAGTGAATTCAGTATGTCGCCGAAGGGCGAGTGCTGAAAAATATCCACGGCAGTGAACTCCATGATCGGCGCCCAATCGGATTTGATTGGCAGGGGTGCGGATGGTCCAGAGTCCGGAGAAGAGTCCGGCGATGGGGAGTCACGGGCCTCGCGAAGGATAAGGTGTTTGGTTCGATCTCCGTAGAGGCTGCTGCCTCCGCGGCGGGGTCTAACCACCCGCCCTCGAATGGCGCAGTTGGCTCCGATTTAAAGGTCGGGGCGGTTGTAGGTGCGGTCTCCAGGACACTGTTCGGTGGCAGAGCTAAATCATGCCCATCGTGACAGCGCGGCGCACTCGGCAGGGGCTCGAATCCGTCGAAGATCAAGTCTCCGCGGATATCGGTCGTGTAGTTTAGGCTTTCAAACCTGACCTGATGGCCAGGGGCGTAACTTTCAATCTGCTCCAGATGGCCAAGCGAATTGACCCGCAGTGCAAAGCCGCCGAATACAAAAATCTGTCCGAGGAGAAAAGACTCACCCTGGACTGCATCGCTAACGATGATCGAAGGAGCCATCAAGCCTGATGATGATGACATAGAGGAACTCTCAATGAAAGCACCAATGTCGGTGTCAAAACCGGCGGATCTCGGGTAGGGGGTCCCGGACTGTGCGTCTAAGGCGGATGGTAACAGGAGGCAGGGGACACGATGTTTTACCTAGGTTCGGGCCCTCTTGATGGAGGTAAAACCCTACGTCATGCTTGATTTATTCTTGATGATATGGGTATTACAAGAGTTGATCTACCACGAGATCGGAAAGGCTAAACCCTAGAGCTATCCTATGGTATGATTGTATGTTATTATGTCCTATGGACTAAAACCATCCGGTTTATATAGACACCGGAGAGGGTTAGGGTTACACAAGGTCGGTTACAAAGGAGGAGATATCCATATCCGTACTGCCTAGCTTGCCTTCCACGCCAACTAGAGTCCCATCCGGACACGAGACGAAGTCTTCAATCTTGTATCTTCATAGTCCAACAGTCCGGCCAAAGGATATAGTCCGGCTGTCCGGAGACCCCTAATCCCGGACTCCCTCAGTACGGCTCGGGCGAATGTCCTGCTTGTCGTGCGGAACGACGAATAGGAGTTCCCTCACGAACGTTGCTACTGCTGCCCCCTGCATCATCCTATTGTGGATTTTTCCCAAGACAATGCAATCGAGATGAGAAACATCCAAGAATAAATTTGGGGAAAAGCCAGCGACAAATCCTGGAAGAAAACAAAAGAGCGAAGAAAATATGGCGAATAAAGTCCCAACATAATTATACATAGACTCATACATGAAAGATAAACAACATGACAGGTTCAACTACTCTCATACATGCAACGAAACATCATGACTCGTACGGCTACCTCCGTACATTATCCGGAAGACTACGAATACTCCGAGTTACTACTGCTCTGCTGGTGCTGCGGTGTCCTCCCCTGAAGTGGAATCGGATCCTGAGCTGACGAGGTTAACGGAAACCTCCCGGTTAAAGGTAACACGACGACGCTGCCTCGAGGGCTCTCCCTCAGGGGCAGGGGTAGGATGAAGCATCGGGGCTACAGGAGTAGTGAGAAGTGAAACCCACTCGGCAGGAGTACTGAGAGGGTTCATCGTCGAGGTGCCTGAGCTACTCGGGGGAGTAACCGGTGAAACAGGGGAGCTACAACTGGCTGGAATATACGGAGTAAATCCCAGAGAAGATGGAGTAGTGGCAGATCTAGTAGTGACCAAAGCAGTGGCTAAAGCAGTACGAGCACGAGTCAGCTCTCGAGCCAGCTCGTGGATCATAAGATAGCTAGCAGTGACATAATGAGCAAAGTGGCTAGCAACACTATCAGACTCCGGATCAATGATCTGGAAATGGACACGACCATTGTCGTGCAGAGAAGGGTAGTAAAAGAAACCTGGGTGGTTTTGCATTCGGACCTCGTTGTAGTGAAGCTCGACAAGGACCTCGCATGCAGCAAACTGGACAGCCTGAGAAGCGGTAGAGGCGTAACCGCTTCGAGAAGTATGAGTATAAGAGCCGGAATAGGAACTAGTGCATAGAGTAACCACTACATGATACTCATACACGGAATCAGCTAGACGCTCCCGGTACACACGATAGACTAGATCGTCTCCGAGGGGGTACAGCCGATGCCACACGTTGTGAAGGAGGTGCGATGACGTGTACGGCATCAACTGCAACTGGCACGGATACGGCAATGGAGCCATCTACACTCACAACCATTAGTAGGTTAGCATAAAAATATAAATCAAGTGCATGCAATGCAACAACCAGCTACAATAGCTACTAGCACTCAACTTAAACTCGTATCTAACGTCTAGTTAACACGTCGTAGTCTAGCGTGGCCTACAATTAGCGTGGCTCTGATACCAAGCGTCGTGGCACCCCAGCTCTAAGCGACCAGTTTACCCTGCATTGCCAGCCCAGAGACCATGTCTTCTGGCAACACACAACATCTTGGTACAGAAAAACAACCGCTTTATTTATGCTAGTGGATCAGAGTTTATATTACAACAGATGTCGAGGCCGAGCAGCACACATGGTGCGGCTGAACAATATGTACATTATTTAGTGGACATAAAGGGGCCTCGATCATACAACTACGCGGAAGCGGAACAACGTCGTAGCGGAAACTCCATAGCACAGGAACACCGATGTGGAGATGATCTAGACTCGAGCAGCGCTCCTTTCCAACGCGACTTCCCTAAAATATGGCATGACATGCCAGGTCAGTACATTGAATGTACTTGCAAGCTCACACCAGGCATAATCATAATGACAAACAATATCATGATATTTAACCAATTAATAATGCAATAATGTTCCAACATGCTATGCTCATGTGCTTGGGATAGACGTCCCTCGGGACCGACTTACCAACCGTGATCATTCTCGGATCACAAACAAACCACCATCATGGTCTTAACCACAGTAACTCATGATCCTTACGGCGATCACAACCAAACCACCATCGTGGTCTTGACCAGAGTAACTCGCGATCCTTATGGCGATCACAACCAAACCACCATCATGGTCTTGACCATAGTAACCCGTGATCCTTACGGCGATCACAAGCAAACCACCATCATGGTCTTGACCAGAGTAACGCGTGATCCTTACGGCGATCACAACCAAACCACCATCGTGGTCTTGACTAGAGTAACTCGTGATCCTTACGGTGATCACAAGCACGACCCATATTGGGTCTCGAACATCTCGATGGCCTTTCCGCCATCATCATCAGTGCAAAGTTCATACTTAGTGTGCAGGTTTATTAAACGTTGACTCATGGTGGTACCTACTACGAGGTGTCCATGACCATGGACTCGGCTATCGATAGATTATATACTCTGCAGAGGTAGCACACTGTACCCACACCACGGAACCCATGGCCTCGCACTCCCATTCGGGTGGACCAACGGCATTCCGACAAAACCCTTCCATTGCCATGACACTCTCCTGGCCACTCCGACCCAATCCCCAACGGGCTAGTCCTGGGTGGCCCCATGTCTACCAAAGACACAACAACCACCGTCGTGGCCAAAACGATCCCACTCGGGGACCCGGTACCATAATCTCAACAACGGGCACACAAGGTTATGCCTGCTTACCGGGCCAGGGTAAGCATGCCCATAAGCTTCCCTAGTTGGAGGCACCGACCAGAGGCATGTCAATGGACCGAATTAAGGCCTTCCCACAAAGGCAAATGTGGTTGCACTGGGAAAATCTCGATTCAGCGGCACCATGACCCAGTCAATGATATATTCAAGTTGAGTTATATTCAAGTTCAACTTAAAATGAAGATGGCCGGTGTCATAGCATGCCATGAAATGCAATACTACACATGCATCACATATTAACGAAAATGACTGATGTCAACCATATTCATACTAAGCATAAGCATCAACAAATTATATTACTTTCCTGGTCAGGGTAACTCTCACTTTAACAATATTTTTTGCAGCAAGCATTATCATTTTCTCATGCAAGAAAATAACTTTGATTAATTTCTCATATGCATAGCAAAGATTTTACTATCACCACAAGCAAATCCTATTCTCTTTGCCAACCAAGTTAGGTTCAAACATTCTGTAACTTAAGTAAAATGGCTAAACAAGCACTTAACATGATATTTTCTAGCAAATTTAACTATTTTATTTATGCAAGAAAATAACTTTAAGCAATTACTCATATGCATAAAAAATCATTTTATCATTACCATAATTAGATCTTAGCTTCTTTACCAACTAAGCTAGTTCCAAGGTTCTGTAAATCAAGCATAATACTAACACACACTTAACAAAATATGAATAACATAATAGTTACTTAATTGCATGGATCAATCATTTCATTCAAGTAAGAAAATCATCAATATTGAAATGGCACCATGAAAATGTTGTTGTGGCTTGCCTTAGTGCAGATGAGGTTCACAAGCCTTCTGGTGATCCTCAAGACAAGCCTCACCCTCTGAAAATAATTTTAAACACAAGAAGAAAATATCAAGAACTCTTTTGAAAATCACCAGAAATTCTAGACAGCTCAGAAAAATCTCATTTTTGGTGAGCTGCTAGATTTCTTAACAAAGATCATAATGCAAAAAGAATCAATTCAGTTGGATTTCTGGTTAAAGAGTTATAGCTGTTTGAAGCTCTCTGGAATTGAATTGAATTTGAATTTAGATAAAAAGGCTAGGGGGCGACGTCGAAGGCGTAAAGCCTCAGGGCGCCACCACTCGTACCGCTTCGCGCGTGTACAGAGTGGCTGACTAGCGGGCCCCGCTAGTCAGGTGAGAAGGAGGGGAGAAGGAAACAGAGGGGGGTCGCGGCTTCGCCGGAGCTCTTGCTGGCGACGAGGGCTCCTTGGCCAAAACGAGAGGGAGGGATCGAGAGAGGGGATGTAGGCACACCTGCCCGTACCAGTAGCGTAGCTTGGGCGGTCGGACATCGTCAAAATCGACCTCGCAAGCGGAGGCAGAGGGCGGTGGTTGCCGGAGATAAGGAAGACGGCGAGCAAAGGCAACTTCAGGGGCTCTAGGGGGACGAGACTGCTTCACCGGACAGAGGCGGAGGCCCTGGAAGGATCGCCCTGGCCTGGGAGGGGCTGGAGCTAGTACAGCGACCAGAGGGGATCGCCGGCGAGCTCGAGCTCGAGGACGGCGGCCCGCGGCCTGCCCGACCGGGCTATGGTTTCCTACGCGCTTGTGGCGTGTGTGGGAGTGGTGGATGGTGCTCGAGGAGGCTGGGGGTGGCTCCATTTATAGGCGAGCGGAGAGGGGTTTTTGGGCTCCACCGATGGACACCTATCCACAGCGCCCGGCGACGAGCGGTGTCAATGAGAGGGGGAGAAGGCGACGCAGCTCACGCGGTGACTCTTGGCGAACGGGGACGAGCACATGAACGAGGAGAAGGCGACGAGCATAATGCACACCGCACTGTTGGGTTGGCCGGACCGTGCCCGTGCTTGCTGCGGCGAGCTCCGGCGTCGGCGAGCGCCAGGGGGAGTTAATGGCGTTGAGACGAGGATGGTGGCGAAGTTTGGCACGCTTAGGCAGGCGGGGAAGCGAGCACACGATCAATAGAGGCTCGGGCGCGTCACAGAGCGCGTCGGCCGCATGCCTGGACGAACGCGGTCACCGCGTGAACTCTGACCTCATGCCGACCATTGTCCAAACTTCATGTCTGGCATGTTGTTCGTGGTAGTTTTGAATCTTACCACGCTTTGGTTCGGCTCCAGATGCAGTAGAGAAGATTTTACACGCTAGGTATGTTTCTGGTCAGTAACTTTGAGATGTTAGTGAGGTCAAATGGCTGGGAGTTGGGGGCTGTGCTTATGAGGCTAGCCATCATCTACCAAGGTGATGATGCACAAGAAAATTCAGGCACAATGGAGCAAGTAAAATGGTAGTTGATGTAGAAACCACCATCTCTATCCAGAACAGAAAATATTTTCTGTAGCAAAAATATTCCAAAAGTGATGAAATATTTTTGCTCAGGAAGGTGCCCTAGGGTTCAAAGAATATTTGGGAATTTTCTCTGATTTTTGTGGGCAAGAAAAATGAGGGTTGCTTTGGAGCTCATTGAACTAGCTAGGGTTTTAGAGAAGAAAAATGAATATTTTTCATTTAAGAAAAATATTCCCAAGATTATTTTGAGATGGATCAGAGGGGAATGATGATTAGAGAGGGGAATGATGCACTTGGGTGAAAGCCAAGGGTACCCAAGTGTTTAAGTCCATATGAAAAGATTCAAAAAACCCAACTTTCAAAATAAATCCAAATGAAAATCAGGCAAATAAGAGAGGGCAAAAATCAGGCTGTCACACCCCGCCCCTCAGGTCATGTATCTTCGCCGCGGATGGAAGACCTTCGGTCGCATCCATAGCCTGATGGAGGGGCTAGTTCTCTATTTCAAATTAATGGAGAATGGCCTGCTCTCCGTCAAGGTCTGTGGAGACTTTGGGACTCGCCTGAAGTGCTGCGTGGAGAGCTCCTCCGACGATGAAGACTCTCCTCAAGCGAGAGTGATGAGGAGGACAAAGACAGTGACAACGGGAGTGTCGAGCGGGGGCACGTCAACCTTGTCTCCGACAGACCGCATCACTCCTCCCTTCGCCGTGCGCTCTGCCGAGGGCCTTCCTCATCAAGCTCTCCATCGGCGCGTTCCCCGTCCCTTCCTTTTTGCCTTTACCTGCCGCACCTAGGAGGAAAGGGGCAAGAACGGGGATCACGGGGCACTTATGTTTTCTAGTTGGTAAGCCTACGAGCACTTGTTAGATTTCAAAATTTGTAATCCCCTTTCCTGTGTACCCATTTTGTATGAATTGTACTTGTTGTCAACGTATGAATGAAAGTAAGGGTGTTGCCGGGTTTTGTTTGCGCGTGGGCGAGGGCCACACCGAGGAATGCGTCCTCATTATCTTAAGATAAACATGGTCTCCCGGTAATAGGTCCTTGCCGTCCTCCTGCTCTACGGCCCGACTATGCTCACGCTCTTGGCAGAGGTAGCGGCCGAGTAGGATTAGGCCTTTCGCTCGCCCTTTTCCCACCCTTCTACAACCAAGTTTCGGCCCAAAGTAGAGTTTTCGGGCACGGAACGGAGGGGGCAAGATGGTACGAGAGCGAGCGAATCCTTATACGTTCAAGGTTCACACGGGCACATAGAGTGGGGGGAGAAAACCTTATCTGACGTTGCAGCCCCCGGCAACCTTAACCTGCCGTGGTTGGATCCTCGTGTCCGCAGCCCTCGGCAACCTTGGTTTGCCTGGGCCGGAGTGTTGGCCCGTTCTTTCTCCTCCCAATAGCTTAGCAGAAATGTCCATGTACCCTACGAACCAAAAAGGACAGAAAGGAACAGAATGACTCACACTCGACCTCTATGCTAGGTGTTAGACACCGTTAAGCACTATCAACCCTAACTAAGGGAGAGACTCAACCTAGCATGCATGCTATAACTTAGGGCGCTAGCGCTTCATTTATTTATGCTCAGGGTCTACGCCTGGCTTTGTACAAAGGGTTACATGCCTTGCCGGAAGGGCTCGTACAAAAGGTGCTTTGCCAGGGGGGCCGGCAACCGCGCCTTCTGGGTAGAACTTGCGAAGATGTTCGATGTTCCAGGAGTTGCTCACTGGAACACCATCTTCAGTCTCCAGGCGGACTGTGCCAGGCCTGGTGACTCGTATTACCCGATAAGGGCCCTCCCACTTTGGCGTCAACTTGTTGGAATTCTTGGCCGACTGAACATGCCGAAGAACAAGGTCGCCTTCCTCAAAGCTTCGGGCATGAACCTTGCGGCTATGGTGGTGGCGCAAAGCTTGCTGGTAGCGCGCTGCTCGCACAGTCGCCCGAAGATGATCTTCCTCAAGGAGCATCGCGTCATCTTGCTGCAACTGCTCTTGCTCAAGCTCATCATAAGCGAGCAGTCGAGGTGACCCGCATGTGAGTTCCATGGGGAGAACTGCTTCTACCCCATAAAGGAGGGAGAAGGGTGTCTGACCGGTGGCTCAATTTGGCGTCGTTTTGATCGACCAAATAACCGCTGGCAATTCATCAATCCAGTGTCGTCCGCACATGCGCAACCTGTCAAAGGTCCTTGTTCGGAGGCCTCGCAACACTTCAGCATTTGCCTTTTCAGCCTGGCCGTTGCTTCATGGATGTGCAACAGAAGCAAAATAGACCTTGCTGCCGAGGTCCTGGATGTACTGCATGAAGGCGTGGCTCGTGAAATGTGTGCCATTGTCGGTGATGATCCTATTTGGCACACCGAAACGGCAGACTAGCCCCTTGAAGAATTTGACGGCTAATTGTGCTGTCACTTTTCTCACTGTCTCCACCTCCGGCCACTTTGTGAACTTGTCAATCGCAACGTACAAGTACTCAAAGCCCCCAACAACACGGGGAAAGGGCCCAGTATGTTGAGCCCTCGGACCGAGAATGGCTAGGAGAGAGGGATTCTTTGGAGCGCTTGAGCTGGTTGATGAAGCTTCTTCGAACGGAACTGACACGCTTCACACTTGGTTACTTGTGTCGTTGCATCCTGGAGGGCAGTGGGCTAGAAGAAACCTTGCCAGAACTCCTTGCCGACAAGGGCCCTTGACCCTATGTGGGAGCTACATATGCCTCCGTATATCTCTGCCAACAACCCTAGTCCTTCCTCTCGGGGAATGCACTTCAATTTCACACCGTTTGGTCTTTTTTTGTACAGGACGTCGTTGATGAACTGATACATGGCAGACCTACGGGCTACTTTCTCCGCTTCTTCCTGCTCCTCAGGGAGTTCCCTTGTTTGGAGGAATCAAATGGTATGCTGTTCCCATGCTAGAGCCCGAGGCTCGACGACAAGGACTAGAGGCACTTCCTCGACCATGGGAGCAGCTGTCTCTACAGCCAGGACTTGACGCCCCGCCGGAGCCGGTTGCCCCACGACTGGCTTAGTGCTCATGGCAACATCCTCGCCGGTGGCTCCTGGGAGCTTGGTGGGAAATTACTTGTCGGGGCCTGATTTTCTTCGCTTGTTCCACTCTGTTGATGGTTCAACGGATGGTTGAGTCAGCCAAAGCACAAAAGTACCTGGTTCCATAGGTAGTTTGAAGGCAGCGCACTTCGACAGGTAGGCGGCGATGTCGTTCTCCACTTGGGGAACATGCTCCGCCTGTATACCGCCAAATAAGGATGGCAGTTTTATCCAAGGACATGGATATCCATGGATATCCGACCCGAATGGATAGGGTTTGGATATGCTTTCGTGTCCATGGGCGGCGCCCAAACCCGACCCGATTGTTCGTGGATAGGGCATGGATATAATCTTGTACCCATGGATATATCCAAACTCGACCCGGTAGTATGACTTAATGGGGGAAATCTGCTATCCCTGCCCCACGATCATATGTCCCACAACAATTTTACACTTTTTTAATCTAAAACATGCATAAGAAATTACACAATCCCCATGGTAACTTTTATTAGTTGACATTCAATCCCCTCTGTAACATACTCCAACACCCTTCCCTTATTTTTACCTCCTTAAATGACTCATCATTCTCATATGTTAGAAAAATACTAAATGATCTTAGGTTGTTAGTAGATGTTGATTTACCATAAGTGAAGTCTATCCTGCCACGAGGTGAAGAATGGAAGAGTTTATGTTAATATTGTGTGATGTCTTATTTATATGTCTCGAGAGGACCCAATGGATATCCAATGGGTATGGATATCCATCGGATTTGGACATGGACACAATTTTTCACCCATGGATTTTTTCATGGGCGGGTAAAGACTGTCTTCATGGATATGGATATGGATTTGATATTGTTCAACCCGATCCAAACCCGACCCATTGCCATCCTTACCGCCAAAGCACTCCTCCAGCTTCCTCACCTCATCCACATATGCCTCCATCAACGGGCTTTGATAATCTTTGTTAACTTGTCTGACAACAAGCTGTGAATCACCCCTAACAATGAGCTTCTTGATCCCGAGGTCTGCCGCGATCCTGAGACCGGCAAGCAACCCCTCGTATTCAACAATGTTGTTGGTGGACATCTCCCTAGGAAAGTGCATCTGGATTACATACTTGAGGTGCTCTCCGGTGGGTGCGACGAGCAGCACACCAGCACCAGCGCCATGCAGCAAGAAAGCCCCGTCAAAGTACATAATCCAGTTGTGACTTGCCTCCTTGTCGGGGAGGGTGGTCTCCTGGATCTCTTCATCTGGCGTCAAGGTCCACTCGGCAATGAACTCTGCCAAGACTTTGCTCTGGATTGTCAAAGTACTTTCAAACTTCAAACCAAAGCTTGACAGCTCCACAACCCACTCCACAATCCTCCCGGTTGCATCTGGATTATGCAATATCCGTTGCAACAGGAGGCGGGTGACGACGGTGATCTCGTGTGCCTGGAAGTAATGACGCAGCTTTCTCGAGGCCATAAGGAGGCTGAAGAGCAATTTCTGCACGCCGGAGTACCTTGACATAGCCCCCTGTAAGAGGGAGCTGACAAAGTAAACCGGGTGCTGCATCATTTTCTTCTTCGGCAGCACTTCGTCTGGTTGCGGAGGCCCTGCCCCGCCAGCATTGGACCCTGCCGGGGGCCTTGCCTCTTCATCGACCTCCCTCTGCGCCACTAGTGCGGCACTGACCACTTGGTTCGTTGCCGCCAGGAATAGCAACAACGGTTCTTGGGGTTTGGGTGCAACCAGTATCGGTGTAGAAGAGAGGTATTTTTCAAATCCTGCAGCGCTGCTTCGGCCTCTGGGGTCCATTCCATTGGGCCCACCTTTTTCAAGATTTTGAAAAAGGGAATGGCACGCTCGACAGACCTGGAGATGAATCGGCTCATGGCGGCAACGCACCTAGTGAGCCGACGCACGTCCTTGATCCGCTTGGGTGCCCTAATCTGCTCGATAGCCTTGATCTTGTCTAGATTTGCCTCGATCCCACGCTGTGACACAAAGAACCCGAGAAGTTTGCCAGACGGAACGCCAAAAACACACTTCTCAAGGTTCAACTTGAGGTTGATCTTGCGCAGATTCGCAAATGTCTCTTCTAGATCTTGTACAAGGTTGCCCTATCTTTGGTTTTGACCACTATGTCATCCATATAAGCTTCCATATCTCTATGTAACTGGGGCTCAAAACCAATCTGGACCGCCCTTGCAAACATTGAGACAGCACTCTTCAACCCGAAAGGCATCTGTAAAAAGCAATACGTGCCACATGGGGTGATGAACGCTGTCTTCTCTTCGTCTTCTTTCGCCATGAAGATTTGGTGGTACCCCGAGTAGGCATCAAGGAATGATAGCAGGTCACACCCGGCCGTCGAGTCAACAATCTGGTCAATGCGTGGCAACGGGAAGGGTCCTTGGGACAAGCCTTATTGACATCTGTGCAGTCAATACACAACCTCCACTTCCCATTCTCCTTGCGCACTACTACCGGATTGGCCAACCATGTGAATGGAGTACTCCTCTCACCAAACCTGCCGCTTCCAACTTCCTGATCTCTTCCGTGATGAACTCCTGTCGTTCCAAAGCTTGCTTCCTAACCTTCTGCTTGACGGGTCACGCATGAGGACAAACAACAAGATGGTGCTCAATCACCTCCCTGGGAACGCCGGGGATGTCGGATGCTTGCCACACAAACACGTCGACATTCGCCCGCAGGAAGGTGACGATCGCGCTTTCCTATTTGCTGTCCAGGGTGGAGCTTATGGTGAAAGCCCCTCCCATGCCATCCTCCACGACGGACACCCTCTTGGTCTCTGGTGGTGCAGCTCTGGATTTCTTGCTCTTGTCGGTGGAGCTCTCTGGCACATCCTCGACGGGATCACAACTGTGACACCCCGATTCAATCGTGCACTAAACATACACGCAAACGTGTATAATCAAGATCAGGGACTCATGGGAAGATAGCACAACACAACTCTACAAATAAAATAAGTCATACAAGCATCATATTACAAGCCAGGGGCCTCGAGGGCTCGAATACAAGAGCTCAATCATAGAGGAGTCAGCGGAAGCAACAATATCTGAGTACAGACATAAGTTAAACAACTTTGCCTTAAGAAGGCTAGCACAAACTGGGGATACAGATCGAAAGAGGCGCAGGCCTCCTACCCGGGATCATCCTAAACTACTCCTGGTCGTCGTCAGTGGCCTGAAGAGGTGCGCTTGCCTGAGTGGGTGCGAGAGGTCTTGCCAGTCTTCTTCCCTGCCGGGGCTCTAGCGGCAGGAGCGAGTGCCTTGGCAGCAGTCGCTGCAACTGCTTCCCGGTAGAGTTGGTCGGCGCAGATTAGTGCATCCTTCATGTCGGAGGGGATGGTGATGATGGTCATCGGCCCCGGCATCTTCAGCGTGTTGTAGGTGTAATGCGCCGCCGCCATAAACTTGGCCAGTGCCGGGCGACCGAGAATCCTGTTGTAGGGCAAGGGGATCTCGGCTAGATCAAAAACAATCCTCTTCATCCTGTAGTTTAACTCGCCTCCAAACGTCACGGGCAACATGACCTTACCCTTCGGCCGGCTCCTCCCGGGGTTGACCCCTTGAAACGTTCCCGTCTCTTCGAGGTCTCCATCAGGAATCTGCAGCCTTTTGATCACAACAGGCAAGATCAAGTTCAGACCGGCCCCCACCGTCAACTACCATCTTCCTCACCTTAAGGTTGCGTATTGTTGGCGATACCTACAACGGCAAACACCCGACCACAGTCGTGCGGTCAGGGTGGTCCTCGGCGTCGAAAATGATAGGCGTGCTGGACCATTTCAGTGGCCTCTGAGCATCGAGGGATGGTTCCGTTGCTGTAATCTCACATGCCCACTGCTTGAGTTGGCGGTGAGAAGTGTGCAACAAGGTACCACCGTCGACGCACATGGCCTCTGTAGCCTTCTGGAATTCATGCTCGCTAGACTCGTCATCCTCGTCATGATCATCGTCTTCTTGCTTCTTGTCGCGGCCCCGGGCGGGCCTCTTTTGCTGATTATCCTTCCCACGGCGGCCTCCTTGGCTACCACCCTTCTTGCCAGACCCCTCTGCACCACCCCGGCCCTTCTCCTTGTCCCGCCTCTCATACTCGGCTTTTTGCTTCTCAGCAACCAGCTCGACTTGCCGGCAGTTCTGGAGGTCGTGGCCCTTGGTGCGGTGGATCTTGCAATATTGCTTGTCGGCGGCCGCCAAGGCCCGGCAAGCGGCGCACCCGGCAATTTCCTTGCCGGGGCCGTCTGCCTTGGCCTTATTGGCAGCGCCGGCATCCTCAGATCCCTCAACGGGAAGCACGGTCTTGCCCTTGCGCTTCCTATTGCGGCACTGGCCCTTTTTCATCGGGGCGGCTGCATCTCCGTCTGTGGAGTCAGTTTTCGCGCCGGCGTCCTTGCCGGGGTACTTCCTCCCCTCTTTTGCTCGAGCGCACCTATCGGCCAGAACATAAAGTTCGGCCACATCCTTGACCTTGTTCATGGCTAGCTCTTCATGCATCTTGCGGTTGTGCACATTCTGATGGAATGCGCTGATCACTACGGCGGGATGAATGTTTGGGATGTTGTATTGCACCCGGCTGAACCTCTGTATGTACTTGCGCATGGTTTCACCTTCCTTCTGGGGGATGATATGCAAATCGCTTGCCTGGCCATGAGCTTGGTGGCCTCCGGTAAAGGCGCCAACGAACTCATGGCACAAGTCCGACCAAGAAGAAATGGAATCCACCGACAAGTGCATCAGCCATGATATGACATTGGGTTTGAGCGCTAGCGGGGAGTAATTGGCAAGCACCTTGTCGTCGCGGGCTCCAGTAGCTTGCATCGCCATGGTGTAGATGCTGAGGAACTCTGACGGGTGGGTCTTGCCATTGTACTTCTCGCCAACGTCTGGCTTGAACGTGCGGTGGGAGGGCCACTAGAACTGCCACAGCTCACGGGTAAAGGCCAGGCAACCCACCTCGTAGGGTAGGTCGCCAGAGCCCCTCGGTGCTGGGTGGTCCATAGTGGGCCCCGCCCGCCTATCTGACTGGTGGCGCGCATCACGCCGGCGTTCGATGGTGGTTCGAGCGTCTTCATGGGCTCGCTCCCGAAGAACTTGGCACTAATCACGGTGGGTCCGTGGGTCGGACGACACTATGGAAACGTTATCACAAGCGCCATCATGACGGACCGACACCCGCGGTGGCTGGCGTGGAGGAGGAGAGTGCACCGTGGTTGCAGTGCCCCTGATCCTTCCACCACTAGCATGCGGTGGCTCGACGGAGCGCCGGCCAGAAGGCCCCGCCGGTCGTGGCTCATCTCTATTGGCAACGACGACAAGGCTTTGGATGGTGGCTCTCCACTCATCGAGTTTCTTCGCAGCAGGAGGAAAATCGAGGAGTAACTGCGCGCGTGCCAAAGCTTCCGCTGGTGTGGGTGGTGGCGAAAGCTGCATGGACCGTGATGCGCTCTAACTTCTAACCACGTTAGAAGGAGCTCTATCACGGCCCGGCGGCTGTACGCCGTTTTTTCCAGCACTTCGACGCGCATGCTGGCCTTCTACGTCCCGCGAATGATGCACATGACTCTTCCCACGACGGTGCCCAGGGTCGCCAGTGTGGCGACGCTTCTCGTCGCGCACAACCTGGGAAGAGCACGTCGGGGGCGCCGGCGTAGGCGCCTCGAAAGTCGCGGCGCCACCCGTGGGTGGCACGACGCCGCCCCTGGAGGGCCCCGCACCACCTGCGGGGCGCCTGGCTCCATCTTTGGACTTGGTGGCGTGTGGCTCGTCGTCTTGCGCACGAACGACGTTACTCGCCAGGCTTTGGCTGCCAGAGCGGTGCGGGTGTTCGCGAGCCGCGCCTCGGTTTCCGTCCGCAACCGCCCCACCACTCGCCCGCACTGGTATGGGTCGTTCGGCTCCCGATGAGCCGATCGCCGTGATCATCTTCTTCTTGGGAGCCATGGCGATGAAGAACTGCTAAACTAACTGCTAGATCGGATTCTCACAACTGCGCGCCCCCTACCTGGCGCGCCAGAGATGTCGGTGGGAAATGACACCTATGGGGTCACTGGGATCCCTTCTACGGTTGGCGGGCGTGGGGTTGTGCGAAGAGCGGGTCTGGCGGTCAGCACACAAATCATTTACCCAGGTTTGAGCCACAGGGACGCGTAAAACCCTAGTCCTTCTTTTATGTGTATTGAGGTGTTCTTGTGTTCTTGAACTAGATGCAGTGGCTCTCTAGTCCAAAAGATCTGAATCCCTCTCTAGTACGCCTCGGGCCTCCTTTTATAGACAAAAAGGGGTAGCCACAGTGGCACACAGGAGGTGGAAAGGTGTACAGGGGCTGAGTCTATCGCCTAGCATCGTCAGAAAAACGCATTTAATGGGTTGTCGACGTGCCCCTCTTGCATTATTGGGTACGACAAAGAAGCTCGTCCCAGCTGTCGTCGCCTCGCCTGGCTCCGACGCGCGTCCAAGCTTATGAAGCATCGTAGAGCCACATTGGCTGGCCGCTAGGCTGGCGCGGTGGTGGTGCCTTGGCAGACGCGGGCACGGCTGCGGCCCCGCGGGCGTCCTCGGCAAGGGTCTTGCCAAGGTCCCGGCAAGGGTCTCTCTGCGGCACCACGGTTGTCCCCGGCAAGGGTCTTGCCGGGGGTCTCGTGGACCTCCTCGGCAAGGATCTCGCCAAGGGTCGTCGTCTTCTGGTTTCCATATGATCTTGTGTGTCTACGATCTCTACAAAGATCTGCATGCCACCAAGGAGGTGCCTCCCGAGCCTTGGTTCCAATATGGCGTGGGGACCCCTTGGGCTCAAGGGTGGTACGCTCTGTTGGCATCAGGTAAGTTGCCCCGGCAAGGATCCTGCCGAGGCTGTGGAAGCCACCCCGGCAAGAGTCTTTCCGGGGGAGTCCACCTTGCCCTCTTCCTCTCTTTGCGCCTCTGACCTTGGCGTTGCTCCGGCATCCCTCCCCTGCCCTGCTTAGTGTGGTCGTGGGCGTGGCTCTGACTGCCCGTGCACAAGTTAAGGGGTGCAAAAGGAGAGACCCTACTTTTGTACACCGACAACATCCATTTGCCAAATTTCATGATCATAAAATGCGGCAATTGCTAACATGATTCAGACAGACTTAAGCATCGCTACAGGTGAGAAGGTCTCATCATAGTCAACTCCTTGAACTTGTCAAAAACCTTTTGCAACAAGTCGAGCTTTGTAGGCTGTAACATTACCGTCAGCATTAGTCTTCTTCTTGAAGATCCATTTATTCTCTATTGCTTGCCGATCATCAGGAAAGTGAACCAAAGTCTATACTTTGTTCTAATACATGGATGCCACCTTAGATTTCATGGCCTCAAGCCATTTCACGGAATCTAGGCTTATCATCGCTTCCTCATAGTTCGTAGGTTCATCCTGGTCAAGTAACATGACCTCCAGAACAGGATTACCGTACCACTCTGGTGTGGAACGTACTCTGGTTGACCTATGAGGTTCGGTAGTTACTTGATCTGAAGTTTCATGATCATCATCATTAACTTCCTCAGTAATTGGTGTAGGCATCACTGGAACTGGTTTCTGTGATGAACTACTTTCTAATTCGAGAGAAGGTACAATTACCTCATCAAGTTCTACTTTCCTCCCACTCACTTCTTTCAAGAGAAACTCCTTCTCTAGAAAGGATCCATTCTTAGCAAAAAGATTTTGCCTTCGGATCTGTGATAGAAGGTATACCCAACGGTTTCTTTTGGGTATCCTATGAAGACGCACTTCTTCGATTTGGGTTTGAGCTTATCAGGCTGAAAACTTTTTCACATAAGCATCGCAACCCCAAACTTTAAGAAATGACAGCTTTGGTTTTTTGCCAAACCATAGTTCATACAATGTCGTCTCAACGGATTTAGACGGTGCCCTATTAAACGTGAATGCAGCTTTCTCTAATGCATAATCCCAAAATGATAGTGGTAAATCGGTAAGAGACATCATAGATCGCACCATATCTAATAAAGTATGGTTACGACGTTCAGACACACCATTACGCTGTGGTGTTCCAGGTGGCGTGAGTTGCGAAACTATTCCACATTGTTTCAAATGAAGGCCAAACTCATAAATCAAATACTCGCCTCCGTGATCAGATCGTAGAAACTTTATTTTCTTGTTACGACGATTCTCCACTTTACTCTGAAATTCTTTGAACTCTTCAAATGTTTCAGACTTATGTTTCATTAAGTAGATATACCCATATATGCTCAAATCATCTGTGAGGTCAGAAAATAACGATACCCGTCGTGAGCCTCAACACTCATCGGACCGCATACATCAGTACATATTATTTCCAATAAGTCAGTTGCTCGCTCCATTGTTCCAGAGAACGGAGTCTTAGTCATGGCCCATGAGGCATGGTTCTCAAGCATCGAATGATTCATAATCAAGTGATTCTAAAAGTCCATCCACATGGAGTTTCTTCATGCGCTTTACACCAATATGACCTAAACGTCAGTGCCACAAGTATGTTCCACTATAATTATCAACTTTGCATCTTTTGGCATCAATGTTATGAATATGTGTATCACTATGATCAAGATTCAATGAACCATTTATATTAAGTGTATGACCATAGAAGGTTTTATTCATGTAAACATAACAACAATTATTCTTTGACTTAACTGAATAACCGTATTACAATAAACATGATCCAATCATATTCATGCTCAATGCAAACACCAAATAACATTTATTTTAGGTTCAACACTAAAAGGTAAAAGGAGTGTGAGATGGTGATCTTATCAACCTTGGAATCATTTCCAATACACATCGTCACCTTGCCCTTAACTAGTCTCTGTGCATTTTTGCAACTCCTATTTCGAGTTACTAATCTTAGCAACTGAACCGGTATCAAATACCCTGGGGTTACTATGAACACTAGTAAAGTAAACATCAATAACATGTATATAAATTATACTTTTGTTCACTTGGCCATCCTTCTTATCCGCCAAGTATTTGGGGTGGTTCCGGTTCCAGTGACCATTCCCTTTGCAGTAGAAGCACTGAGTTTCAGGCTTAGGTCTAGCTTTGGGCTTCTTCACGGGAGTGGCAACTTTCTTGCCATTCTTCTTGAAGTTCCCTTTCTTTCCCTTGCCCTTTTACTTGAAACTACTGGTCTTGTCAACCATCAACACTTGATGCTTTTTCTTGATTTCTACCTTCTCCAATTTCAACATCGCGAAGAGCTTGGGAATCGTTTCCGTTATCCCTTGCACATTATAGTTCATCACGAAGTTCTAGTAACTTGGTGATAGTGACTAGAGAACTCTGTCAATCACTATCTTATCTGGAAGATTAACTCCCACTTGATTCAAGTGATTGTAGTACTCAGACATTCTGAGCACATGCTCACTAGCTGAGCTATTCTCCTCCATCTTGTAGGCAAAGTACTTGCCAGAGGTCTCATACCTCTTAACACGGGCATGAGTCTGAAATACAAATTTTAGCTCTTAGAACATCGCATATGCTCCATGGAGTTCAAAACGTTTTTGAAGTCCTGGTTCTAAGCCGTAAAGTATGGCGCACTAAATGATCAAGTACTCATCATACCGAGCATGTCAAACGTTCATAACAACTGCATCAGCTCCTGCAACAGGTCTGTCACCTACCGGTGCATCAAGGACATAATTCTTCTATGCAGCAACGAGGATAATCCTCACATCACGGACCCAGTCTGCATCGTTGCAACTATATATCAGCTTTCAACTTAGTTTTCTCTAGGAACATATTAAAAATAAAACAGGAGAGTTATACGCGAGCTATTGATCTACAACATAGATATGAAAAAACTATCAGGACTAAGTTCATGATAAATTAAAGTTCAATTAATCATATTACTTAAGAACTCCCACTTAGATAGACATCCCTCTAGTCATCTAAATGATCACGTGATCCATATCAACTATACCATGTCCGATCATCACGTGAGATGGAGTAGTTTTCAATGGTGAACATCACTATGTTGATCAGATCTACTATATGATTCACGTTCAACCTTTCGGTCTCAGTGTTTCGAGGCCATATCTACATATGCTAGGCTCGTCAAGTTTAACCCGAGTATTCTGCACGTGCAAAACTGGCTTGCACCCGTTGTATGTGAATGTAGAGCTTATCACACCCAATCATCACGTGGTGTCTCGGCACGACGAACTGTAGCAACAGTGCATACTCAGGGAGAACACTTGTACCTTGGAATTTAGTGAGGGATCATCTTATAATGCTACCGTCGTACTAAGCAAAATAAGATGCATAAAGGATAAACATCACATGCAGTCAAAATATGTGACATGACATGGCCATCATCGTCTTGTGCCTTTGATCCCCATCTCCTAAGCACCGTCATGATCTCCATCGTCACCGGCTTGACACCTTGATCTCCATCGTAGCATCGTTGCCGTCTCGCCAACTATTGCGCTTCTACAACTATCACTACCACTTAGTGATAAAGTAAAGCAATTACATGGCGATTGCATTTCATACAATAAAGCGACAACCATAAGGCTCCTGCCAGTTGCCGATAACTTTTACAAAACATGATCTTCTCATACAACAATTTATATCTCATCACGTCTTGACCATATCACATCACAACATGCCCTGCAAAAACAAGTTAGACGTCGTCTACTTTGTTGTTGCAAGTTTTACGTGGCTGCTACGGGCTTCTAGCAAGAATCGTTCTTACCTATACATCAAAACCACAATGATTTTTTGTGAAGTGTGCTGTTTTAACCTTCAACAAGGACCGACCGTAGTCAAACTCGATTAAACTAACATAGGAGAAACAGACACCCGCCAGCCACCTATGTGTGAAGCACGTCGGTAGAACCAGTCTCATGAATGCGGTCATGTAATGTCAGTCTGGGCCGCTTCATCCAACAATACCGCCGAATCAAAGTAAGACGTTGGTGGTAAGCAGTATGACTATTATCGCCCACAACTCTTTGTGTTCTACTTGTGCATATAACATCTACGCATAGACCTGGCTCGGATGTCACTGTTGGGGAACGCAGTATTTCAAAAAAATTCCTACGATCACGCAAGATCTATCTTGGAGATGCATAGCAACGAGAGGGGAGTCCATGTACCCTCGTAGACCGAAAGCGGAAGCATTTAGTAACGCGATTGATGTAGTCGAACGTCTTCACGATCCAACCGGTCTAAGTACCGAACATACGGGACCTCCGTATTCTGCACACGTTCAGCACGATGACGTCTCCGAGCTCTTGATCTAGTTGAGGACGAGGGAGAGTTCCGTCAGCACAACAGCGTGGCGACGGTGATGATGAAGTTACCGGCGCAGGGCTTTACCTAAGCACTACGACGATATGACTGAGGTGGTATACTATGGAGGGGGGGCACCGCACACGGCTAAGAGATGTCTATTGTGCCTTTGGGGTGCCCCCCGCCTCCGTATATAAAGGGGGGAGGAGGAGGTGGACGACCAAAGGGGGCGCGCCATGAGGGGGGAGTCCTACTTGGACTCCTAGTCCAAGTAGGATTTGCCCTCCTCCTTCCTTCCACCGGGAGGGAAAAGGGGAAGGAAGAGAGAGTGAGAAGGAAAGAGGGGGCCCGCCCCCTCCTCTAGTCCAATTTGGTTTGGGCAAGGGGGGCGCCTCCCCACGTGTCCTTCCTCCTCTCCTCCAATATGGCCCAATAGGCCCAATACTTCCCCTGGGGGGTTCCGGTAACCCACCGGTACTCCGGTAAAATATCTGAATCACTCGAAACCATTCCGATGTCCGAATATAACCTTCCAATATATGAATCTTTACCACTCAACCATTTCGAGACTCCTAGTCATGTCTGTGATCTCATCCGGGACTTCGAACAAACTTCGGTCATCAAATCACATAACTCATAATACAAATCGTCATCGGACATTAAGCGTGCGAACCCTACGGGTTCGAGAACTATGTAGACATGACCGAGACACATCTCTGGTCAATAACCAATAGCGGAACCTGGATGCTCATATTGGCTCCTACATATTCTACGAAGATCTTTATCAGTCAAACCGGATAACAACATACATCATTCCCTTTGTCATCGGTATGTTACTTGCCCGAGATTCGATCGTTGGTATCATCATACCTAGTTCAATCTCGTTACCAGCAAGTCTCTTTACTCGTTCCGTAATGCATCATTCCGTAACTAACTTATTAGTCACATTGCTTGCAAGGCTTATAGTGATGTGCATTACCAAGAGGGCCCAGAGATACCTCTCTGATACACGGAGTGACAAATCCTAATCTCGATCTATGCCAACTCAACAAACACCATCGGAGACACCTGTAGAGCATCCTTATAATCACCCAGTTCCGTTGTGATGTTCGCTGGCACACAAGGTGTTGCTCCGGTATTTGGGAGTTGCATAATCTCATAGTCAGAGGAACATGTATAAGTCATGAAGAAAGAAATAGCAATAAAACTAAATGATCATTATGCTAAGCTAACGGGTGGGTCTTGTCCATCACATCATTCTTTAATGATGTGATCCCGTTCATCAAATGACAACACATGCCTATGGTCAGGAAACTTAACCATCTTTGATTAACGAGCTAGTCAAGTAGAGGCATACTAGGGACACTCTGTTTGTCTATGTATTCACACATGTACTAAGTTTCCGGTTAATACAATTCTAGCATGAATAATAACATTTATCATGATATAAGGAAATATAAATAACAACTTTATTATTGCCTCTAGGGCATATTTCCTTCACTAATGAAGCACCTAAAGCTCTTAGTTCAAATGTTAATCGCATGAATTCTCTTCTTACTGTTTGCAACAAGAGACTTGATACCCTAAATAATAGAATTGCTTCATTCTATGAAATTAATGGGAAGCGTAAAGAACCTCCAGGCTTTGAGAAAAGCCCATTCAGGGTGGTGAAAACTAAAGATGGCAATACTTGAAACAATGCCTTACACCTAGCTAGGGGCGTAAAACAACAGTGCTTGCTGGGAGGAACCCAATAATTATCTTAATTTTTTTTGTTTTTTCTTTATGTTCTTGAGTGTTCACACAATTATTGCTACTACTATGATTATGTTTGTATGTTCTAATTAGTGTTTGTGCGAAATAAAGCCTTTGAGGTGATTTGGTTGATAGTTGACTTGATTATGTGAAAAAAACATAAACTTTTTCCTAGTGCTGGAATTATCATAATTCATTAGACCATGATAAAATTATGATTTTTCTAAAAATGGTTGATATACAAATTTCCCATGTTGTCCTAATTTTTCAGATTTTTTGGAGTGACAGAAGTATAATGTTTGTTCAGATCATTACAAACTGTTCTGTTTTAGATAGATTCTGTTTTCTATTGCATAGTTTGCTTGTTTTAATGATGCTATGGATTAATTATATCGGGAGGTATAAGTCACCGAGAAGTTAGAACACAATAAGTATTATGCAAGAATAAAATATGAACGGGTTAACATTAGTACCTAAAGTTTATCATTTTCTTATTATACTAACATATCTCATGAGGTTTCTGTTGAGTTTTGTGTGCTGAAGTTTTCAAGTTTTGGGTGAGATCACGATGGATGAAGGAATAATGAGTGGTAAGAGCCTAAACTTGGGGATGCCCAAGGCACCCCAAGGTAATATTCAAGGAGACCCAAGTGTCTAAGCTTGGGGGTGCCCCAGATGGCATCCCCTCTTTCATCTACTATCTATCAGTATACTACTTGGAGCTATATTTTTCTTCATCACATGATATGAATTTTGCTTGGAGCGTCTTGTATTATAGTAGTCTTTGCTTTGCTTGCTTTTTAGTTTTCCATAATAATTGTTTGCTACACACACCTTTTAAGAGGGACACACATTTATTTGTGATTTGTTAGAAAACTCTATGTAGTTCACTTATGTCTTTGAAGCTAGGCAGTTGCTCTAGTCCTTCACTTATATCTTTTAGAGCACAGCGGTGGTTACATTGTAGAGAAATATTTGCACTCTCATGCTTCACTTATATCTTTTTAAGAGTCTAATAAATAGTAATGGTAATATGCACGTGTTATGAAATTGGTCCTGATGTGATAGGTATTCAACGGGGATATAGTAAAAACTTTCATGTAGATCACCGAGTGTGATAAGTTTGATTCCTTGCAATAGTTTTGCGATATTAATATGGTAATATATATTTGGGGGTACTAGTGAATGATTGTGGTTAGTAATAATATTGGTGTTAAGGTTTGTGATTCCTGAAGCATGCACGTATAGTCTCTAGTTATGTGATGAAGTTGGAGCATGATTTATTATCGAGCGTCTACCTTATGAGTGGTGGTCAGGGACGAGCGATGGTCTTTTCCTACCAATATATCCCCCTAGGGGCATGTGAGTAGTACTTCAATTCGAGGACTCATAAAATTCACAATAAGTATGTGAGTTCTTTATGACTAATGTGAATCCATGGATTATACACACTCTTACCTTTTTGCCATTTGATAGCCTCTTCAGTACCGTGCATTGCCCTTTCTCACCTCGAGAGTTAGCGCAAACTTCACTAGTGCATCCAAACCCTATGATATGGTACGCTCTATCACACATAAACCTCCATCTTCCTCAAAACATCCACCATACATACCTATTATGGCATTTCCATAGCCATTCCGAGATATATTTCCGTGCAACTTCCACCATTCCGTTTTCATGACATACACATTCATTGTAATATTGCTTTCCATGATCATATATCTGACATAGTATCTGTGGCTCAGCCACCGTTCATCATTATTATAGATGTTATGCTATCATCATTGCATATCTTGGTACACTGCCAGAGGCATACATATAGAGTCATATTATTCTAGTTACCGAGTTGTAATATCGAGTTATAAGTAAATAAAAGTGTGATGATCATCATTATTAGAGCATTATCCCAGTGAGGAAAGGATGATGGAGACTATGATTCCCCCACAAGTCGGGATGAGAATGCGTATAGGAAAAAGAGGCCAAATAGATCCCAACAAAAAAACAAGAGAAAAAGAGAGAAGGGGCGACGTTACTATCCTTTTCCACACTTGTGCTTCAAAGTACCACCATGTTTTTCATATAGAGAGTCTCCTATCTTTCCACTTTCATATACTAGTAGGAATTTAATATTATAGAACTTGGCTTGTATATTCTGATGATGGGTTTCCTCAAATGCCCAAGGTCTTCAAGAGCAAGCAAGTTGGATGCACACCCACTTAGTTTAATTGAGTTTTCATACACTTGTATATCTTAGTGCATCTGTTGCATGGCAATCCCTATTCCTCGTATTGACATCAATTGATGGACATCTCCATAGCCCGTTGATTAGCCGCGTCGGTGTGAGATTACCTTCCTTTTTGACTTCTCCTTATTAATTTCTGACACCGCATTCTATTCCACCCATAGTGCTATGTCCATGGCCACGCTCTGCTACTTCTTGATCTTGCGTTGGTTTTTCCCTTGAAGAGTAAAGGGTGATGCAGCAAAGTAGGGAAAAGTATTTCCCTTGGTTGAGAACCAAGGTATCAATCCAGTAGGAGGAACACATAAGTCTCCAATACTTGCACCTACACAAACAAACAAATACTTGCACCCAACGCGATAAAGGGGTTGTCAATCCCTTCACGGTTACTTGCAAGGATGAGATCTGATACTGATAGATATAAAAGATAAGTAGAAGTGCAAAATAAATTAAAAGTAAATAAATTGCAGCAAGGTATTTTTTATTTTTTTGATTTTATAGATCTGAAAATAATATGATAAAAGGTAGACCCGGGGGCCATAGTTTTCATTAGAGGCTTCTCTCTCAAAAGAAAGCATACGGTAGGTAAACAAATTACTGTTTAATAATTGATAGAAAAGCGCATAGTTATGACGTTATCCAAGGCAATGATCATGTATATAGGCATCACGTCCGAGACAAGTAGACCGATTCCTGCATGCATCTACTAGTATTACTCCACACATCGACCGCTATCCAGCATGCATCTAGTGCATTAAGCTAACAAGAACAGAGTAAAACCTTAAGCAAGATGACATGATGTAGAGGGATAGATCCAATCAATATGAACAAACCCCATCTTTTTATCCTTAATGGCAACAATACAAACACGTGTCATGTCCCCTTCTGTCACTAGGATTGAGCGTCGAAAGATCGAACCCATTACAAAGCACCTCTCCAATTGCAAGAAAAATCAATCTGGATGGCCAGACCAAACCAATAATCAGAGAGAAATACAAAGCTATATAAATCATGCATAAAAGAGTTCAGAGAATACTCAAACAATATTCATAGATAATCTGATCATAAACCCACAATTCATCGGATCTCAACAAGCACAACTTGAAAGAAGATTACATCGAATAGATCTCCAAGAACATTGTATGGAAGATCAAAGAGAGAGAAGAAGCCATCTAGCTACTAGCTATAGACCTGTAGGTCTGTGGTAAACTACTCACACATCATCGAAATGGCAGCAATGTTGATGTAGAAGCCCTCCGTGATTAAATTCCCCTCCGACAGAGTATCGGAAAAGGTCCCCAGATGGGATCTCACAAAGACAGAAACTTGCGACGGTGGAAAAGTATTTTTGGCGTGCCCTCTGGTCTACAGGGAATATTTGGGTATTTATAGAAGAATAATTAGGGTTGGAAGTGCCATGGGGGGCCCACAAGCCTGGAGGGCGCGCCTCTGAGCTTGTGGCCACCTTGTGGCTCTTCTGGTCTACTCTCGAAGCTTCTAGGGTGTCTTGTGGTCCAAGAAAAATCATCAAAAAGTTTTGTTCCATTTGAAATCCGTTTGGTATTGATTTTCCGTAAAGGAAAAACAAGGAAAAAAATAACAACTGGCACTGGGCACTAGGTTAATAGGTTAGTCCCAAAAATGATATAAAATAGCACAATAATGCATATAAAACATCCAAGATGGATAATATAATAGCATGGAACAATAAAAAATTATAGATACGTTTTAGACATATCAAGCATCCCCAAGCTTAATTTCTGCTTGTCCTCGAGTAGGTAAATGATAAAAACATATTTTTTACGTGGAATGCTACCTAACATGTTTATCATGTAATCTTTCTTTATGTGACATGGATATTCATATCTGTAAGATTCAAAACAAAAGTTTAATATTGATATAAAACAATAATACTTCAATCATACTAAAAAGCAAGCATATCTTTTAAAATTATCATGGCTAAAGAAAGTTATGCCTATAAAATGATATAGTCTTGTCATGCTCCATCTACTTAACGTAAAGTATTTATCATGCACAACCCTGGTGTCAGCCAAGCAATTGGTTCATACTTTTTAACGCGCTTCAGCTTTTACAACTCGCATGCAATACATGAGCGTAAGCCATGGATATAGCACTATGGGTGGAATGGAATATGATGTTGGAGGTTGTGTGGAGTAGACAAAAGAGAAGAAAGACTCACATTGACGAGGCTAATCAATGTGCTATGAAGATGCCCATCAATTGACATCAATGCAAGGAGTAGGGATTGCCATGCAATGGATGCACCAGAGCTATAAGTGTATGAAAGCTCAAAAGAAAACTAAGTGGGTGTGCATCCAACTTGCTTGCTCATGAAGATCTCGGGTATTTGAGGAAGCCCACCATTGGAATATGCAAGCCAAGTTCTATAGTGAAAAATTCCACTAGTAATGTATGAAAGTGATAAAATAGGAGACTCTCTATCACGAAGAACATGGTGCTACCTTGAAGCACAAGTGTGGAAAAGGACAGTAACATTGTCCCTTCTCTCTTTTTCTCTCATTTTTTCTTTCTCTTTCTTTCTCTTTTTTGTTTGGGCAGTTTGGCCTCTTTTTTTGTTGTGCTCATTTAGCCTCTTTGTTTTATTTTTATTCCTCGGATGGGAAAATTCTCTAATTATGATCATCATCACACTTTTATTTACTTACAACTCAAAATAAAATTACAACTCGATACTAGAACAAAAATACGACTCTATATGAATGCCTCCGGTGGTGTACCGGGATAGAGTGACATGTATACAAAATACAGATTATGGCGGAGCCATAAATACTATGTCAACTATATGATCATGCAAAGCAATATGACAATGAAGGTGTATGTCATAACGGAATGATGGAAGTTGCATGGTAGTATATCTCAGAATGGATATGGAAATGCCATAATAGGTAGGTATGGTGGCTGTTTTGAGGAAGATATGAGGAGGCCTATGTGTGATAGAGCGTATCATATCACTGGGTTTGGATGCACCGGCGAAGTTTGCACCACAACTTGAGGTGAGAAGGGGCAATGCACCATACCAAAGAGGCTAGCAAATTGCAGAAATGTAAGAGTGCATATAATCTATGGACTCACATTAGTCATAAGAACTCACATACTTATTGCAAAAGTTTTATTAGCCCTCGAAGCAAAGTACTACTACGCATGCTCCTAGGGGGGAGGTTGGTAGGAGTTAACCATTGCGCACCCCCGACCTCTACACAAAGGAAGACAATCAATAATAAATCATGCTCCAATTTCATAGCATAACGAGAGAGCATACATGCATGCTTCAGGAATCACAAACCTTAACACAAATATTCTTACTAAACAACAATTACTCACTAGTATGACTCGAATATCACCCTCTTTATATCTCAAAACAAATGCAAGGAATCAAACTTCTCATATATTCAATGATCTTCATGAAAGTTTTTATTATATCCCTCTTGAATATCCATCATATTAGGACTAAATTCATGACCTAAGCAAATTGCCATACTATTTATAAGACTCTCAAAATAATATAAGTGAATCATGAGAGTTCATCAATTTCTTTAAAATGTAATCATCATTGTGCTCAAAAATATATAAGTGAAGCACTACAACAACTACCTAGCCCAAAAGATATAAGTGAAGCTCAAAGAGTGTTCTAATAAATTCACGATTAATGTTTGTCCCTCTCAAAAAGGTGTGTCCAGCAAGGACGATTGTGGCAAACTAAAAAGCAAATAAAGTAAAGACTCATATAATACACGACGCTCCAAGCAAAACACATATCATGTAGTGAATAAAAATATAGCCTCAAGTAATTTACCGATAGATTGTAGACAAAAGAGGGGATGCCATCCGGGGCATCCCCAAGCTTAGACACTTGGTTGTCCTTAAATATTATCTTGGGGTGCCATGGGCATCCCCAAGCTTAGGCTCTTGCCACTACTTATTCCTTAGCCCATCAAAACTTCACTCAAAACTTGAAAACTTCACAACCCAAAACTCAACACAAAACTCGTGAGTTATGTTAGTATAATAAAGCAAATCACCACCTTTAGGTACTATTGTAAACTCCTTCCAATTTTATATTGGAATTATATCTACTGCATTCTAACTTCACCACGGTTCATACCCCCCGATACAATCCATAGATTCATCAAAACAAGAGAACAACACAATGAAAACAATATCTATCAAAAACATAACAATCTATAGTAATCTGGACATTAGCCATACTTCTGTAACTCCAAAAATTCTGAAAAATAGGGAAACGTGGTAAATTTGTATATCAATCTTGTGTAAAAAATCCAGAATTTTATCATGCTCTAGCAAATTATAAAAATTCTGCTACTAGACACAAAATTTTCTATTTTTCACAAAATCAAATCAACAATCTTCCAAATCATCCCAAAGGTCTTGGCACAAACACTAATTTAAAACACAAGAACACCATCATAACATAAGTATGATGGTGATCAAAAACGTGTCTAGCATCAGGTTCCATATTAATTTTGTGCTGACAGAGAGTGAGACTAATGCCCTTTAAATCATCAAGAGTATACCCAATAGCAGCTTGGTGCTTCTTCAGAACCTTCAATAATCTTTCTTCTTCATGTTCTAAAAGGTTAGCACTAATAATAATAGGATATATCTTTTTCTCATCAAGATAAGCATATTTCAAAGTGTATGGTAATTGTTTTAATTCAAACACGGGATCACCTTTAGGTGGAGGAGGACCTCCTAGAGTTTCAATAGGAAAATTGTGTTTAAGCAGAGGACGTTATTCAAAGAAAATCTTATCTATTTTATTTCTTTCATGCAAATGCATATCATTTTCATGGTCTAGCAAATATTGTTCTAGTGGATCAATAGGAGGCACACCAATAGAAGCAAGACCAATTATTTCATCCTTACTAGGCAATTCTTTCTTATGATGCTTTCTACTAAACTTACAAAAATTAAACTCATGAGACTCATTACCAAAACTAACACCAACAGTTTGTTTTTCACAATCTATTTTAGCATTAATGGTGTTCAAGAAGGGTCTACCAAAGATAATGGGACAAAAGTCATCTTGTGGGGAACCAAGAACAAGAAAATTAGTAGGATACTTTATTTTCCCACACAAGACCTCAACATCTCTAACAATCCCAAGTGGTGTGATGGTGTCTCTATTCGAAAGTTTAATAGTAACACCTATGTCTTCTATTTTAGCGGGTGCTATGTCATTCATAATTTCTTAATATAAGGTAAATGGAATAGCACTCACGCTAGCACCTATGTCACATAAACCATGATAACAGTGATCTCCTATTTTAACTGAGACAAAAGGCATGCCAACAACAGGTCTATTTTTATCTTTTTCATCGGGTTTAGCAAGTCTAGCAGCTTCATCACAGAAGTAAATAACATGCCCATCTAAATTTTCAACCAGGAGATCTTTAACCATAGCAACACTAGGTTCTACTTTGATATGTTCAGCTGGTTTAGGTGTTCTAATATAACTTTTATTGACCATAGTTGAAACTTTAGCATGTTCCTTTATCCTAATAGGGAAAGGTGCCTTTTCAATATAAGTAGTAGGAACAACTGGAGCAACATTATAAAACATAGTTTCATATTTAGCTATTACCGGTTCTTTAATTTCTTCTTTAATAGGTGGGTGATATTTAAACCACTTCTCTTTAGGGAGATCAACATGAGGAGGCTACTATCTCAGAGTCAAGTCCATATTTAGTGCTAAACTTTTGAAAAGCATTGGTATTCATCAAAGATCTAACACAATCATACTTAATCTTAATACCTGACTCTTTACCTTTGTCGAGTTCCCAATCTGCAGCCAATAGAAGAAAGAGCCACAAGCAAGCCATAGCAGCATCCTTTTTCTTCACTTTCTTCAACAATGCGAACCTACCTCACTCCTCATCATAACTCAAATACAAATTCGAGTTCCAAATTGATATTTCCTCACGTAAGCAATAAAGCGTTTAATTCTTTCTAAAAGATCCCACTGTAAGTCAATAGTCTTCTTCATAAAGGAACCATCACAAGAAGTATCGAGCATGGATCGGTCATCATGAGAAAGCTGAGCATAAAAATTTTGAATGACAAATTCTCTTGAGAGCTCATGATTGGGGCATGAATATAACATTGACTTAAGCCTCCCCTAAGCTAGAGCAATACTTTCTCCTTCACGAGGCCAAAAATTATATATGTAATTCCGATCACGATGAACTAGATGCATACGATAATTTTTTGGGTGAAACTCCAATTTCAATCCATTGCAATTCCAAGATCCAATATCATCGCATAGCCTATACCATGCCAATGCTTTTCCCTTCAAAGATAAAGGGAAAACCTTCTCCTTAGCTTCATCTCTGGGTAAACCTGCAAGCTTAAACCATCCACAAATTTCATCCACATATATCAAGTGCATATAAGGATGTTCGGTTCCATCTCCTGCATAAGGAGTAGCTAGCAGTTGTTCTATCATACCCGAAGGAATTTCATAACCAACATTTTCAGTAGGTGCATTAGGTTGAGGGGTAACTAATTGTGGTTCTGTTCGAGGTGAAGATACCCCGAACAAACCCCTCAAAGGATTGTTTTCCATAGTAATAGGTGACAATAAATTTCAGCACGTAATAATAATTTTTCCTTACCAAGTTCCACTTACCAAAAGCGCTTCAATCCCCGGCAATGGCGCCGGAAAAGAGCCTTGATGGCCCACAAGTATAGGGGATCCATCGTAGTCCTTACGATAAATAAGAGTGTCGAACCCAACAAGGAGCAGAAGGAAATGACAAGAGGTTTTCAACAAGGTATTCTCTACAAGCACTGAAATTATAAGTAATGAGTAGTTTGATAGCAAGATAATTTGTAACGAGCAAGTGACATTAATGGTAAAAAGTGTAGCAAGGTAGCCCAATCCTTTTGAGGCAAAGGACATGCCAAAACAGTCTCTTATAATAAGAAAAGTGTTCTTGAGGGTAAACGGGAATTTCATCTAGTCACTTTCAACATGTTGGTTTGATTTGTGTTTGCTACTTTGATAATTTGATATGTGGGTGGACCAGTGCTTAGGTGTTGTTCTTAATTGAACAACCCTCCTACTTACGATTAACCCCCTCGCAAGCATCCGCAACTATGAGAGAAGTATTAAGAATAAATTATAACCATAACATTAAACTTTTGGATCCAAATCAGCCCCCTACGGAATAGCGCATAAACTAGGGTTTAAGCTTCTATCAGTCTCGCAACCCATCATCTAATAACTACTCCACAATGCATTCCCTTAGGCCCAAATATGGTGAAGTGTCATGTAGTCGACATTCACATGACACCACTAAGGGAATCACAACATACATGCCATCAAAATATCGAACACATGTCAAGTTCACATGATTACTTGCAACAAGATTTCTCCCGTGACCTCAAGAACAAAAGTAACTACTCACAAATGATAACCATGCTCAAGATCATAGGGTTATTAAATAGCATAATGGATGTGAAAATACAATCTTCCACCAAACAAACCATATACTAATCAACTACAAGATGTAATCAACACTACTAGTCACCCACAAGTACCAATCTATATTTCCGGTACAAAGATTGAACACAAGAGATGAACTAGGGTTTGAGGAGATGGTGTTGTTGAAGATGTTGATGCAGATTGCCCTTGTAAGTGCATCTAGTGCCCCTTAGTGATCTTGGTGTATTAAAGACTTATAGGTTAAGGGACTGATGCGTTTGTGAGTGTACACAGGTCTATAAGTCTATGAGGAGTTTGATATTTACAAAGAAAGTCGACCCCTAAAAATGAAGTTCTTCGACTAAAGACTTTGGATTTCTGAAGACTTTCTGAAGACTTTGAAAGTGAAGAAATTGTTGTGATCCTGAAGACTTGGTATTCATTCGAGGAACACGAAGCATGAAGACTTTTGTTTTTGTAGTTTCATTTTCTCTTTCTTGAGTCATAGGAAACACCGTACTATTAAAGGGGGTCGAGGAAATACTAAGGAAAAATTTCCAAGTGATGCTCAACTCAAATCCTACACCTATCAATCCCTTCGAGTGAAGCCATTGGAAATCTCATACAACTAAGTCAATTTCTTCAGTGACAGAGACAAAGTTCTTTTGGTCTCTGAAGAATTTGTTCTGACTGAGGAGTTAGGAATTCACCAGTGCAGATTGCCTACACAATGAGGAACATGATAGCCATGAGGAATTTGATACTCAAAATTTCGACCGTTGTTGTGCTATGCGCCAGCTGTCCCAAAATATCTACCCACCTAACGGTCATATCATTGAAGGGCATTTATGTCTTATCATGTCGGGCTGCTCCTTAGGCTATAAATAGCCACCCCTACAACCACTAGCTGGTTGGCAGCTCCGAGAGAAACTAACACTTGTCACTTGAGAGCATCCCATCCTCCGAGGAATTTGAGCGAAAATCATCAAGTGAGGAAAACCCAAACCCAAACACCTACAAACACAAAGTGATTGAGCATCACTGAAGAGATTGATCCTATGTGGATCCGACGCCTGTTACCTTTGAAGACTGTGCATCTTCTAGACGGTTAGGCATCATGGTCTAGAGCATCCAAGAGGAAATTGTGGATCGGTGAGTGACCGAGTCTGTGAAGGTTTGGAAGTCACCTGACGACTTACCACGAGTGATTGGGCGAGGTCTATGTGACCTTAGCTCAAGGGGAATATGATGAGGACTAAGTGTCCTGAGCTGTGTGTTCAGGACTGGGTGTCCGGGACTGTGTGTCCTCAGGTTTAAATACCTAGCCGCCCTAACCAGACGTACAACTGTCACATCAGTTGGAACTGGTCTACCAAATCATTGTCTTCACCGAGCTAACTGGTTTCAATTCCTCAACCCTTCTATTTCCTCATTTCTGTGTTGTGTGCTTGTTCATATCTGGTTGAAGACTTTAACTGAAGACTTTCTCAATTTCCTCAGTTCAATTTCTTCAGTCTGTTTGTCTTCATTTTGTTTTGTCCTGTGTTTACGCTTTCTGTACTCTGTGCTTGTTTTCATTTCATCATGAAGGCCATGCTTATGTTCTGTTATGTTTACATCTGAGTACTTATTCCGCTGCAAGTAGTTCTTCACTTAGGAATTTCCTCACCCTGAAATTCCTCAGTGAAGAATTCATAAAAATCGCCTATTCACCCCCTCTAGTCGATATAACGCACTTTCAATTGGTATAAGAGCAAGGTACTCCCTTGTTCGGTGTGATTTTGGTTTAACTGCCTGGAGTTTTAGTTATGTTGACCACAGGAATGAAGACTGTGACATGCCCCATCTTTGACGGTCATGATTATCCCAAGTGGAAGGCCATGATGAAGAAGCGCCTCATGGCGATGAACAACGAACTCTAGACCGTCACTGAAATTGGTCTTACTGACCTATGCAAGATGGCAGAGGCTGATGATATTCTCAAGTACATGCTACTCAACCTCACGGCGAAGGACATCATCTGCCCAGCTTGTCACAAAACCAGTTCAGGAACGTTATGCATCTCATCCATGCGAAACTCATCTGGGACCAACTCTCTGAGGTCTATGAAAGTCATTGATCTCACCATGAACCCTGGTTCGAGGACTTCATGGAATCACGCAAGGCTATGACTTTCAATCCAGAATCATCATTCTCTATACCATGCCTTATGGCAAAAGGTGCCAAGGTAACTGAATGCTACTTATCTGAGTCCAGTGATGATGAATCTGGTGATGAATTTGGACCCAGTTATGTCAAACTAGCTTCCATTGCCACTAAACAACAAAGAGCTTTGGATAAAGTTCAAAACATGCTAAATGAGAGCGACGATATGTTGGGTGAAGAAATGGATCATTTCAAAGCTTTGGCTGAAGGTCTTCAAGGACTTCAGTCCAAGTTTGACAATCTTCAAGGTCATCATAACACTCTCATATCTGATCATGAGAAGCTTTCTTATGAAGTTCTTCAAAGAAAGCAAGATCTTGAGCAGTTAAGAGTGAGTTATGAAGATCTTCGGAAGGAGCGTGATTCATTACTTGCTCAAAAGATCAGTGCTACTCAGGATGAATTTGTTCCTCCATGTTTGAAGTGCATTGAACGTGAAACTACTAATTCTTCACCTGAATGCTCAAATACTTCCATTGCTGCAAATTCTTCAACTATCTCTGCTATCACTATTTCCTCATCTGAGGACATTGCTAGTATCACTAATGATGCAGGGCTGAAGGAATTGTATATGACATGCATGTACAAAAGCCTCAAAGGGAATTAGGCTCTTTGTGACGTGCTTAAAAAGCAGATCCTCAACATGAACCCTAGGAAAGAGGGTATTGCCTTTGAGAGGAAACTCAATGCTGATGGGACCTACTAGAAACCTGAGCAGTATCCCAAAACCTCATGGGTTGCTGCAAAGGGACCTTCAACGGATCCATCTACTTTATCTGGCTTTACATGTGAATCTTCATATTCTTCTGATGAGTCATTTGACTCCAATTATAAACTGTTCAAAAATCAGAATGGTGAAGTTTTTGCTAGATATGTTGGCACTAACTGCAGGAATGGTCCTCCTATGAAGAAAACCCGGGTTCCCAAAAGGTACCTTGAAAATCTTCAGGTGAATGTCATCATGACCCCACCTGTGAAGAATAGGAACCCCAGATCAAATTCTTCATATGGATCAAATTCTTCATACGGATCCAAGTCCTCATACGGACCAAACTACTCACAAGGATCAAATTCCTCAAAAGGATCAAAGTCCTCATATGAGCATCATCGTGCTAACCCGTCTGTTTCGCAGGGAAGATCTAAGGATTATGGATATGTGCATTATTCTTCAACTCATTATGTTCATAAATCCTCAAAGAATTTCTCTGCTTACTCCTATGCTTACCCTAGTCCCTCTTATGTGAAACGAAGTGGATTGGCATCTATGCCACCTTTCTATTATGGAGCTCGCAGAATGATGAACTCTTTGCCACCCCTTCAGATATGGGTGGTGAAGAAAAAGAACTAATCTCTTATGCAGGGCCAGGTCTCCAGACGAACTTAATCGTCTGAAGAATTTGTTGGAGACCTGAATATGCTTGAGAGGACGCAAGCTAATCATGAAGAAATGAACTCTCATTTCTCACATCCTCAAACTATTCTATCTATTCTATTGCTTGATGAAATTGATCTGATGAAATTGATATCATATTCTTCACTGATGAAGTATATGAGTTCATAAGTTGCACTAATTCATCTGCAGGATGATCAACCCAAAGCCACTGAGTGGGTCCTCGATAGTGGATGTACAAATCGCGTGACTGGTGAAAGGAGCTTATTGATGGACTCTTCTTTATCTCCATCACATTTGAAGCATATCACCTACGTTGACAAAGGCAAAAGCAAGGTATTAGGTCTAGGTAAGGTTGCAATCTCAAAGGATCGACACATGGACACAGTCATGTTTGTCGAGTCCTTAGGGTTCAACCTCATGTCTGTCTCAATGCTTTGTGATCTTGCTATGGTTGTTGTATTTGGCAAGTATCGTTGTGTTGTGATCATGGAAGCTAACAATTCCAAAGTCTTCGAAGGCTTTAGGAGAGGAGATTTGTATATTGTTGATTTCTCTATAGGACCACAACCTGCTACATGTCTACTTGCAAAAGCTTTAGAAGGCTGGCTATGGCATCGACGACTTGGTCATGCTGGCATGAGGAATCTGCACACGCTCGCGAAGAAGAAGGATGGCATTGGCATTGAGAATGTCAAATTCCTCATGGATCACTTATGCGGAGCCTGTGAAGCTGGAAAGATGACCAAGGCCAAGCATCCAGCAAAGACTATCATGACTACTACTCGACCATTTGAATTGCTTCACATGGATCTCTTTAGCCCTACCCACTATGCCACATTTACTAATGCTGCATCCTTATATGGCTTTGTCATTGTTGATGATTATTCTCGATATACATGGGTGCATATCATCACATACAAAACTGAAGTGCAGGAAGTCTTCAAATGATTTTTCTCGAGGGCTTCAACCAACTTTGGTGTGAAGATCAAGCACATCAGAAGTGATAATGGAACTGAGTTCAAGAACACTGGTCTTGATGACTATCTTGATGAACTTGGTATTACTCATGAGTTATCTGCTCCTTCTACTCCTCAGCAAAATGGCGTTGTTGAGTGCAAGAACATGACTCTTGTTGAGATGGCCCACACTATGCTTGATGAGTACAAGACACCTCCTCGCTTCTGGCCTGAGGCAATTGATACTGCGTGCCACATCATCAATAGGGTATATCTTCACAAGTTCTTCAAGAAAACTGCATATGAACTTCTCACTGACAAGAGACCCAATGTGAGTTATTTCAAAGTCTTCGGTGCTAAATGCTGGATTAGAGATCCTCATCACAATTCTAAATTTTCATCGAAAGCACATGAAGGTTTTATGCTTGGTTATGGTAAGGACTCGCACACCTACAGAGTTTGCAACAACTATCACCACAAAGTTGTTGAAACTGTAGATGTGCGGTTCGATGAGACTAATGGCTCACAAAGAGAGCACCTACCTCCTGTGACAGATGAAATACCTCCTGAGGAATCTACTAAGTTCAAGGCTACTGAGGATGTCATTCCTACCGAAGAATCTGCTGAAGAAGTCATTCCAGAACATGAAGAACGTCATGTTGATGCACCTGAGGAAAATGGTGCTGAAGAAAATGCTGATCAAATTCCTCAACGACAACCCGCTCATCCTCGCATTGCAAATGAAGTGCAAATTGAGAAAATCATCAGCGACATCAACATTCCAGGTCCTCTCACACGCTCAAGAGCTTCACATTTATCTAACTTTTGTGGGCACTTTGCTTTCGTCTCTATCACAGATCCCACTAAGGTAGATGAACCATTTCTAGAGCCTGAATGGATTCAAGCTATGCAAGAGGAATTACATCAATAAGCTCAACAACGTCCTGGAACTGGTCAAACGTCTAGATCCTCGCAAGCACAATATCATCGGCACAAAGTGGATCTACCTCAACAAGCAAGATGAAAATGGCCTTGTGGTGAGGAATAAGGCACGACTTGTAGTGCAAGGGTACACACAGGTTGAAGGAATTGACTTTGATGAAACGTTTGCACCTGTTGCTAGACTTGAAGCTATTCGCATATTACTTGCTTATGCTAACCATCATGATATCATCTTATATCAAATGGGTGTGAAAAGTACATTCCTCAATGGTAAGCTTGAGCAAGAAGTATATGTTGCTCAACCCCCCAGGTTTTGAAGATCCAAAGCATCCTGACAAAGTCTTCAGACTCAATAAGGCCCTCTATGGCCTCAAGCAGGCCCCTCAGGCGTGGTATGATACTTTGAAGGAATTCCTCATGAAGAAAGGCTTCAAACCCGGTTCACTTGACCCAACTCTTTTCACTAAATCTTATGATGGTGAATTGTTTGTGTGCCAAATTTATGTTGATGATATCATTTCCGGCTGTACTAACCAACGTTACAGTGATGAATTTGCCTATATGATGAGTGAAGAATATCAAATGTCTATGATGGGAGAATTGAAATTCTTCTTAGGTCTTCAGATTCGTCAACAGCGCAATGGCATATTCATATCTCAGGAGAAATACCTCAAGGATGTACTGCGAAAATTCGGCATGCAAGATTGCAAAGGAGTCAAAATCCCTATGCCCACAAATGGCCATCTATGCACTGATGAAAATGGTATTGACTTCGATCAAAAGGTATACCGCTCCATGATTGGTTCTTTATTGTACTTATGTGCATCTAGGCCAGATATTATGCTTAGTGTTTGCATGTGTGCCCGATTTGAAGCTACACCGAAGGAATCACACCATAAGGCTGTGAAGCATATTCTTCGATATCTAGCTCACACACCAACACTTGGATTATGGTACCCCAAGGGCTCGGCTTTTGATCTCATTGGATTTTTAGACTCTGACTATGATGGTGATCGTGTGGACCGCAAGTCAACATCTGGCACATGCCATTTCCTCGAACGATCCTTGGTCTGTTGGTCCTCGAAGAAACAGAACTGCGTATCACTGTCTACTGCTGGAGCTGAGTACATTGTTGCTGGTTCTTGCTGTGCTCAACTACTATGGATGAAGCAAACTCTCAAGGACTACAGCGTCAACATGAAGAATGTGCCACTCTACCGTGACAATGAGAGTGCCATCAAGATTGCTCATAACCTAGTTCATCACTCGAAGACAAAGCACATTCAGATTCGTCATCATTTTCTTCATGATCATGTGTTCAAGGGCGACATCTCTATTGACCATGTGAAGACTGAAGAACAGCTTGCCGATATCTTCACTAAGCCCTTGGATGAGAAGAGATTTAGCAAGTTGCGGTGTGAGCCAAATATCTTAGAATCTTCAAATGTTCTTTGAAAAGGACACTCATCCTAACACTTTTGCAAAATTGATGACTTAGATGTGCAACACATGAAGAAACATTTTTCTTCAATCAATGAAGACTAACACTCTAAGTGTGAAGAAATTAACAAAGAATTTGATTCTCAGAACCTTACGACAATTGTACGCGGTGTCTGAAACCATCATTCTTATACGGTGGGTCACGCCACCACCAAAAGTTGGAAATCTTCAATTTGAGTTTTTCCTTAGTTTTGAAATTGCTCAGTTGTTCTTCAACTTTGCAATGTCTTCACCATTTCCGTCGTTTTTCTTCATTGGCTATATATATTTATATGAGTTTATGTCCTCTACAGCATTCACTTATTGCTATTTCTTCATGTTCCCTTTTCTGCTTAGTGAATGTGACCGGACCCTTCCCCCTCTATGCTAAACTCAACCCAAACTATTCAAAAATTCTTCATATGCGTTCTATTTGAAACTCGTTCAAAATCTTCACAGTTTCCTTGTCAGCTGAATAATTTGTGAACAAAACTTTAAAACGTATTTTATCTAAATTTTCGGCTTTGCCGCTCAAACTGTTCCGCATTTTGTGAAATATTTATCTATTCACCCATGATCTCACACGATCGCCACCTCTTAGTACGTGGGTGACACATGTCAAGCGAATGAGAAGGGTCAGGGGCACGTTCATCCAATTTCTCCGGGCGAACAATTTTTCACTTCGACTATAAATACCCCACCCCTTCCTCACTTCATTTTTACTCCACTCGACATCTCTCCCACTCGAGCTTCCCAAAACCTAGCGCCGCCACTACTTCATCGTCGCCGGTGAGGAAGAGCTTCACATCCTCGACCTTGTCGCCGTCGTACACGCGCCGGCTGCGGATTTCTTCACTCCGCCGCCGCTGTAGCTGTCTTCCTCTGCCAAGTTAGGGCGTGGAAGATCTGAACCGACGAGCTTCACATCTACACTTCCCAGTTCATCGTGTTCTTCGTCCAGGATAATTAAAAGTTACTTTTACTGCCCTCTTTGATTCAAATGTTTTCTACAAAATCTTCAAAAGGTGTTTATCCTTCAAATCTTCACACACTCGACACCTCCCATAACATCTGTTCTTGATCTGATTCCCTAAGCAACATCTTTCTTCAGGATTCCTCAATTGTGTGGATTTTTCAATCTGTACAACTCTGGAACCTAAGTCAAAGAACGCTTAGTGAAATTCTTCAAGACTCAACTGGTCAAATTCCTCAAACTTGTTCTATTGCAAAACCTTCTGAGAATGCATATGACCTCTCCAAATTCCTTGCAACTATACTCTGTTCACAGGTACACATGTCCGCTGCTGAATCACTAGGTTCTCATCAACTTAATTCATTTGCAGCGTTCCTTGAAGAAAAGTTGCACACCTCTTTAGAGAATTCTATTGCTCAAATTCCTCAGCTGAAGAAAATGGCTGACGGTAAGAAGCGACAGAAGGGAGGAAAGAGGACTAAGGTTAATACTGCTTTCGAGATTCCTGATGACATATACAAGGATTATTGCACTCCTAATGAGGCCAAATTTAGCAAGGAGGACAAAAATCAATGCAAGGTGCGCATACAAAGGATAGAGAGGAGATGTGCACAGGAATGGAGGGAGTACAGATATGTTACTCCCAAGTATGTGAAAAAATTCGCTCTTAATCCTCCATGCCCAAGACCTCCATTGGCACTTGGCCAAGAAGCTGATCCCACCAGCCTCAAGCGTGGTGAGGACTATCCTGGTGAATGGGCCAAGCGTCAGGCCAAGCTAGCCAAAGTAGCTAAGGAAGTAGTGAGGAAATTTAATGAAGACTCTAATGCTGCTACCACGGCTAAGGCCTCTGCAGGCAAGCCAAAGAAGTCCATGGCAAAGAAGCCTGCTCATAAGCCAAGTGCTTCACTCCCAATGCCCTCACGGCCAAGTTCCTCAGCAATGCCCTCAAGGCCAGATTCTTTAAAGCCCTCACGGCCAATTCCTCAAGCTGCTCCAGCTCCTCCAAAGTCCTCAGCTCCTCCGTCAAAATCCTCAGCACATGTGCATCGCGCCATGTACCAAAGGACAACAGGCATCTCTATTGCCTCAGGAGCTTCTGCTAGTTCTTCAGCTCCACCCAATTCATCAACTGGCCCCTCTCTATTGAAGACAAAGGCCATTGCTGGACAAGGCTCTCGACCAAGTCCTCACAAGAAGCAGGTTGCCTTTCAAGTACCATCCGAAGACAAAGTTGATGATGAGGAACTTGCCGAAATCATCAAAGACAGGCAACTCAGGGCCGCTAGAGCCAAAGGCAGCAATGTGCCATTGATACTGGATCCGAAGTTGATCCTAGACTTCGACCTATGGCACAAGGATCCCAACACACCTTTGCCAGAGATGAATCTCACTCCTGGTTAAAGTCATGTTTTGACTGCCTTCATTGATGAGGAAAAATGGAAATTTGAACAGGGAAGGAGGGTGAAGAAAGTGCAGTACAAGAAAGAGCGCTTTCTGAAGCAAAACATTCTGAAGCTTTCACCCGAAGAACTTGTTGCTCTTCAATCTGAGATCAAGCAACTAAGTGATGAATTTGATCACTACTATGCTGACTGGCTTGGTGCCAAAGTCAGATTTGTCAAGATAACTGAGAAGTTCACTTCCAGTGTTGCAGCCCCAATGCAATAAGAAAATCCTCATGCTAAGGCATCTGCTCAGCCTACTGAAGAGCATGCCAGCACCACCGATGAAAATCAGGCTGCTGAAGATACTCACAGTACCAGGGCTGATGACTTCATTCCAGCCGCTGAAGAAATTGCCAGGGCAACCACTAGTGTTGCGTGTGAAGAAAATGAAGAAGTTAGGGCAACTGCATCAGTTGTGCCTGAAGTTATTGAACCAAATTCCTCTGCTCCTCCTGCACCTACCCCAACTCCGATCCTTCCATCTGCATCAGATGTGAAGAAGAACAAGGCTGCAGAGCGTGCAATTGTGAAGAAAAGGAAGGCATCAACTACATCAGATTCTTCAGCTCCGAAGAAGATGAAGCCGCTGGCTAGCTCTTTTGACAATCCAATTGATGCTGTTCTCATCTCATCCATGCCATCGAAGGACCTTGTTCCTTTTGATGAATAATATGAGATCCCAAGTGGATCTGATGATGACATTCCTTCTGTTGCTTCTTCAGAGCAGTTGGATGAAGAAATTGAAGCGGATGCAATCCCTTAAACCCCAATAGTCTCATAGCCCATGCCTCAGTTCACTGCTGAAGAGGCCGGCGTTGAGGAAAAGAGTGAAGAAGAAGATGTGGACATTGGGTGCACAACTCCAGTGTTGAATGATGACTTTTGGGAAAGTCAGCACCCCAATTATCCTCTATTCACACCCCTTCAACAAATTCCTTAGTCCCCTGTAACCACTGAAGTTCAAATGGGATCTGAAGAACCTCATGCCACACCATCTGTCCATGAAGAGATTCCAGCCACTAGTGCTGAAGAAAATGTTAATGAAGAATTGAAGACTCGGGATGTCATTGAAGAAGAAGCTGAAATTCCTCAGCTAGTGGATCCTGAGATTGCGATTCCTGAGGTGGTGATGCAATTGACCGATACCTCTCAGCCCAAGCCAAAGGATCCCTTCTCGAAGAAGCAGAAATTCAAGGCTGATGACTTCTTCGGCGAGCATGTGTTCTTCACAGACTATAACCCTTATGACTCTGCTCGTCTTAGAAGGAAGCGCTTCTGGACTGCCTGCCAAGCAAACTTTTATTCTTCACTGCTTTTCAACAAGGACAAAGTCTTCAACCATGAGCATATTCCTCACGTGGATATGGAATCACTGCCTTGCTTCACCCCAGTCCTCAGTGTGCTTCATGATGCAAGACTGCTCAACTTTCGCACGGATATTTACAATTGGAATGAAGAGCTCATTCTTTAATTCTATGCAACTCTGCATATCACAGGCGATGCTGACTATGTGAACTCTTGGGTTTTGGACTGGATGACAGAAAACACACATTTCAAAGCACCAGCCTCTGAATTACTTCATGCCATGCCTGCCAGTCCTCCCCTTGAAGGTGCTCGTTGCATCTATCATGAACCTGAACTCACTGCCCATTACATGCAAGTGCTAATGAAGCCTCTGAAGCCAGGTCAAGCTCCAAGGACCAAATTCCTCTTGCAGGAATTGCTGTTTGTGCCTAGAACTATCTATCGCATTCTGACGAAGACATTGAGTCCAATCAAAGGGCACGATTCAAATGATGAAGAAATTGTTGGCATCATGAAGAATCTGCTATTCAATATCATACATGGCATTCCTATCAACTACCATGATTTCTTCATGAGGACTCTGGCAAATGTTGCCCTCTCTCCGTTTGAGTTGAAGCCTTACGCTCCCTGGATTATGAGATTCCTCAGAACAAGGTCTTCACTCAACTACAAGGCTGATTTTCAGAATCATGTCAGTTACTTGCCCCCAATAGAAGTCCTCAAGCGGACATTTTCCTCATCTGATGAAAAGGGCAAAGCTACTGCAATTATTGATGAAGGCATTCGTCCATTGGATGGTCAGTTTCGCAAAGCTGCATCTTACTCCACCAATGATGATTCTGCTACTCATGATTCTGCCACTAATGCATCAAAGCCAAATCCTCAAGCAACAGCTCCTCGGGTGATGACTGACTGTGAGCTTCTTCTTAGTCTTCACCAGAAGGTGGATCGAAACCACAAATGGGTTAAGTGTCAGTTTGGTTCTATTCTTCACAACATGACTGCTACACACAATGCAGTGAAGAAAAACCATTACTACCTCCATGAAGTCTTTGGTCGCACCTGGGCTGTTTTTTCACATCTATATGGTGAAGATGATCTGAAGCAAATGGGTTTCAAGCAGGACTTTGAATGGTCTCAGCCGCCACTGGCGAATAAATTCAAGAAGACTAAAGTTCCTTCCTTGGTGGCCAGCTCATATTCTTCATCACGCGAAACCGATGAGCATGAAGACTTGGACAACACTGCGGCAGGCCCTACAACAACAAACGACCCCAACAACGCTGGCGCTCCACCATCAACTTGATATTCTTCAGGGGCGTTAGTCCTCATTCTTCGTCCCTTTTGGTCATTTGATGACAAAGGGGGAGAAATTTGAGTTAGTCTTCAAGCGGGTCTACTTATATGGGCGGTTTTTTTCTAAGTTACAACTCTCGTTCTTCTGAGACTTTATTCGATCGAGTTGTAAACTTAAACTCTATGGTGGTATGATACTTTTGCTGAGTTTTTCTGCATGCTTATTCCTCATTAATGTTAATGCACGCATGCTGAATTACATCAGTCACCATATTTCATCATGCATTTCAAATTCATCATATTATATGTTAAATGCGTGTATGGAGTATAAGATATAGGGGGAGATCTCCATGATTCTACTCTTCAAAGTGTGCATTGCTTCAAAAGCAAATTCCTCACTATGCACATCTTCAGGGGGAGTTCTTCTATATCTTGCAATCAAATTCCTCAATATCAGTATTTACACGTCATATGTTTATCCCCGTTGAAAACTTGACCTATATTGTCATCAATCACCAAAAAGGGGGAGATTGTAAGTGCATCTAGTGCCCCTTAGTGATTTTGGTGTATTGAAGACTTATAGGTTAAGGGACTGATGCGTTTGTGAGTGTACACATGTCTATAAGTCTATGAGGAGTTTGATATTTACAGAGAAAGTCAACCCCTAAAAATGAAGTTCTTCGACTGAAGACTTTGGATTTCTGAAGACTTTCTGAAGACTTTGAAAGTGAAGAAATTGGTGTGATCCTGAAGACTTGGTATTCATTCGAGGAACATGAAGCATGAAGACTTTTGTATTCGTAGTTTCATTTTTTCTTTCTTGAGTCATAGGAAACACCATACTATTAAAGGGGTCGAGGAAACACTAAGGAAAAGTTTCCAAGTGATGCTCAACTCAAATCCTAAACCTACCAATCCCTTCGAGTGAACCATTGGAAATCTCATACAGCTCAGTCAATTTCTTTAGTGACAGAGACGAAGTTCTTTTGATCACTGAGGAATTTGTTCTCACTGAGGAGTTCGGAATTCGCTAGTGCGGATTGCCTACATAGTGAGGAACATGATAGCCCTGAGGAATTTGATACTCAAAATTCCGACTGTTGCTGTGCTATGCGCCAGCTGTCCCAAAATATCTACCCACCTAACGGTCATATCATTGAAGGGAATTTATGTCTTATCATGTCGGGCTGCTCCCTAGGCTATAAATAGCCCCCCCCCCCCTACAACCACTAGCTGGTTGGTTGCTCCAAGAGAAACTGACATGTGTCATTTGAGAGCATCCCATCTTCCGAGGACTTTGAGCGAAAATCATCAAGTGAAGAAAACCCAAACCCAAACACCTACAAACCCAAAGTGATTAAGCATCACTGAAGAGATTGATCATGTGTGGATCCGACGCATGTTACCTTTGAAGATTGTGCATCTTCCAGAAGGTTAGACGTCATGGTCTAGAGCATCCAAGAGGAAATTGTGGATCACCGAGTGACCGAGTCTGTGAAGGTTTGGAAGTCACCTAAAGACTTACCACGAGTGATTGGGCGAGGTTTTTGTGACCTTAGCTCAAGGAGAATACGGCAAGGACTAACTGTCCTGAGCTGTGTGTTTAGGACTGGGTGTCCGGGACTGTGTGTCCTCAGGTTTAAATACCTAGCCGCCCTAACCAGACGTACAATTGTCACAACAGTTGGAACTGGTCTACCAAATCATTGTCTTCACCGAGCTAACTGGTTTCGATTCCTCAACCCTTCTATTTCCTCATTTCTGTGTTGTGTGCTTGTTCATATCTGGTTGAAGACTTTAACTGAAGACTTTCTCAATTTCCTCAGTTCAATTTCTTTAGTCTGTTTGTCTTCATTATGTTTTGTCCTGTGTTTATGCTTTTTGTACTCTGTGCTTGTTTTCATTTCATCACGAACACCATGCTTATGTTCTGTTATGTTTACATCTAAGTACTTATTCCGCTGCAAGTAGTTCTTCACTCAAGAATTTCCTCACCCTGAAATTCCTTAATGAAGAATTCATAAAAATCGCCTATTAACCCCCCTCTAGTCGATATAACGCACTTTCAGCCCTCCCCAAGATGGGAGAGTTGTTGGTGATGATGATGACAATGATTTCCCGCTCCGAGAGGGAAATTCCCTCGGCAGAATCGTTTCGCCGGAGGGCAAAAGTGCTCCTGCCCATGTTCCGCCTCAAGATGGCGGCGCTTCATCCCGAAAGTCCTCTCCTTATTTTTTTCTAGGTCAAAATGAATTATATACCAGAAGAGGGGCACTAGAGGTGGGCCGAGGAGGGCACAACCCACCAGGGCGCGCCTGGGCCTCCTGGCGTGCCCAGGTGGGTTATGCCCACCTGGTAGGCTCCCTCAGGTACTTATTGGCTCCAATATTTCTTATATATTCCATAAAAAAATCTCTGTAAAGTTTCAGCTCATTTGGAGTTGTGCAGAATAGGTAGCCAGGCGTAGCTTTTTCAGGTCCAGAATTCCAGCTGCCGAAATTCTCCCTCTTTGAGTGAACCTTGCATATTATTAGAGAAAAATGCATTAGAATTTCTCCAAACGACATTATTATGCATAAAAACAATATAAATAACAGTAGGTAAACATGATGCAAAATGGACGTATCAGGGGGATCGATCACGGAGGGCTTCTACATTATCCTTGCTGCCTCCCGATGATGCGTGAGTAGTTCAGCATAGACCTACGGGTCCATAGCTAGTAGCTAGACAACTTATTCTCCCTCTTTGATCTTCAATGCCATGTTCTCGTCAATTTTCTTGGAGTTCTATCCGATGTAATCTTCTTTTGCGGTGTGATTGTTGGGATCCGATGAATTTCGGGTTTATGATCAGATCATTCATTGAAAGTAATTGAGTATCTTCTAAACTTTTTTATGCATGATTATTATAGCTTTGTATTTCTCTCCGATCTATCTGTTTAGTCTGGCCAACTAGAATGATTTATCTTCAGTGGGAGATGTGCTTTGTGATTGGTATGATCTTGCGGTGCTCTATATCCCAGTGACAAAAAGGAACAAGAAGGGTATTTCTATTATTGTCATTAAGGGTAAAACAACGGGGTTTATTCATATTGGTTGGGTTTACTTTGTCTACATTCACGGGTGCACGTCGGTCCTAAACAAACGGGTTTTTACCCCTTTCCGCGACGGCATTTGGAACCGTCGCCTAGTGAGTGTGGGTGATAGGGGGGGTCCTTCCCACACGACCCAGAAACCGTCGGGGATAGGACGCCTGGATGCATACAGTTGTCCCTATATAACCGTTTCCGGTATCTCGAATATCCCAAACACTTCATCCTTGCTACCCGTTTGTGCTTGCATTGCCATCGCAGTTGGAGTTTTGTGGTTCTGCCTAAAACCAGGCAGATTCTAGGCACGGGAGATTTCCAGGCAGATTCTAGGCAGATTCTAGGCACGGGAGATTTAGGATGCCTGGCACATCACAAATAGTACATGATTATAAACCGGGTATGATAGGTAGACAATCACACACATTTAGTTTTCCTGCACTGTATGTGATAGTGTCGGACATCACACACGCTTTGCGAACGGCAGTTGTGTGCATGATTGCACACGTTTCCTCTCCATGAACCATCTCATATTATGGTGTATATCGCAAATGTTTGTGTTTTACCAATCGTGTGTCCCGTAATGACCTGCACAACGTAATTTCGCCCTAATTTAATTGCTGCTATTTAAAATTGTACCTAATTTTAACTTGAAAGTAGGCTATAGCTTTATTCATATCCATCATGTTCAAACAACCAATGCATTATTCGATTCACAGGTACATATGTTTAAGAATTATAGAAGCACCAAATAAAGAATGATGTACCAGGGTTCTATACTTGTACTATTACAGATGGTAAAGAAAGAGGCGACATACATTCCGGTTGCTGAACAAGGTGAAGCGGAATGACCCTATTGTGCTCTCCTGGATGCAGAAGGCATGCAGTACTCTAGTCCAACCCCTTGTGATGGCCGGACGCCAATCATGTAGTTTGAGAGGTAATCTCGAGTAAACTGCTTCAGGATCCACTGCAAATGAAAAAAGATTCAGATATTGTCATCTAACACAACCCATTACGGGCAGTAAAAAGAAGGCTACATGGTTCTTACTTACCATCTTGCAGTTCACGGTTGTCTTGCATAAAGTGTAAACAAATAGTTCGATTGACATCTTTTGACCCATTTTAGTAACAATCTTTATCAGTTTCCTCACTTGATGCTAGTTCATGAATATCTCATTGCCCCATGCACAGAAAGGGTCAAAGTGCGGATCTTTGGCAATGATATATGTACCTAAAAGCACCAAGTTAATATTAGAAGCTAAACAACAGTTGAAAAATGATGTAGTACAACATTCCATCCATCCCATTATATAAGATTTTATTACATGTATATCTAGACATCATCAGAACATTAAGGTAACACTCTTCCTTGTTTCTATGTAGCCTGGGATTGCATATTTAGTCATTCAGTACAATGCATGTTGCTAAACAACAATTGAAAAATGAAAAGGCATGTTAACTGTAATATCCTTAACAGCAACCAAATATCATAATTCATAGTGGTATTGTTGAAACTGTTATTGATGAAATTGAACTGCACAACAAATAGTTGCACATATAGAGCATCACATTGTGAAGAACTAAAATAAACAAGTCATAAGGACATCTCTAGGTGATCCATAAAAAGTTAAAGGACTAAAACCCTTAGTGGATATATATACTCCAGCAATTTTTGGCCTTTTCTAGTCGATCCCCTAAACTTAAGGTTGTAAACTTCAATTTGATCAAGTTCAAAGCAGGTTCAACTGAAAGTAGCATGCATTCAAACATAAACATAGATAGCTTTGCATAAATGAACATAAAACATAAATTTAAACTAAGCTAAACTACTTTCGGTCAAAGTAGAGGTCGAGCCAATCCTTCCTCGTCATGTACGGTGTGCCGCGAGCTGGGTTCGGGCCAGTACCGTCGCCGGGGTCGTTGGGAAGGCACTCCTCCACTCATCGACGTCGATCTCCTCGTCCTGCGGGCCCACCTCACGCCCTCCGTGCCACCGTCGCCGCCGCCTTCGACCTCGTCATCAGAGGAGAGCGCGATAACCTCGCCGCCCTCCGCGCCACCGTCCACGCCGCCATCGACCTCGTCATCAGAGGAGGGCGCGATAACCTCGCCGCCCTCCGCCCCGGCAAAGATCGCCTGCTCTGCCTCCACGAGTTCCGGGCGCTGCCGGTGGATCTCTTGCATGTAGGCCTCGTTGGTGGCCTCGGCCTCGAGACGCTCCCATGCCTCGCGGTCCTCCCGCGCCATAGCTGAGTTCACCACCCCTGGCTCCGGCGGAACGAGGTGGATCGGACGTGTACCGAAGGGGAAATTGAGCCTAGCCGCCGCGCCGTGGTAGCGGACCTACCAGCGGTCGTACTCCATGGCTGCGAGCTCGGCCGTGTGGAAGCTACTGAGCCACCGGCGGGTGTGGGTCTCTCGATCTGTAATCTCGGCAACCCACATCCCCCACCGCCGCTGCCGGACCCCGAGGTAGGACTTCATCGACTATCGGGTCCGGGGGAGGACGGGGAAGTCCTGAACCGGTGTAGGGGCACGACGGCGGGCAGATCGGGGGACCGGCGACGGCGGATTGAGCCCGCGGAGGACGACGGGGACACCTCGGCGGCCACCTCGCCGGCATTGGGCGAAAAGGCCGTGACAAACCTCTTTTTGGCCATTGGCTACTCGAGCTCCCCAGCACACAGGCAGAGGTTGAGGATGGAGGCGCCGATGATGGTGGCGACCTACCAATGGTTTCGAGGGTGTCTGTGTGAGCGGAGGTTTTGTTTGAGGAAATACTGCGGCAACTAAAAATTTTACTAGGTGGGAGTAACAAGGCGGGGCTACTGAAAATTTGGATCAAGGGCGAGCAAATATTTTTGAGACTCCGAGAGATGCAGAGGCGGGAGTAAAATGCCGGGGCTACTGAAAATTTGAATCAAGGGACTGAAGCAGAGAGGGAGGCAGAGGCGGGAGTTTTGGGGGATCGAGCTAGTGTGCTTGACACGCCGCTGTGGACTGTAGCCTACACACCTTCTCGCGTAAGCCATATGCATACTATACACCGACGGTGCTCCAAGATATTTTGTACTACATCTCACATGGTTGGTGAGAATAAACTGTGTGGGATCTACTTGATTTGAATTACAAAATGGGGTCACAGTGGCAATGGACGGTGTTTGAATTGCTAGACCTTTTATATGCAGTGAACATGCAACTGTATGTGTGTCATAAAAGAATTGGGATTATTCAGGGTTCGCTTGGACATTTCATACATTAAACTGGTTTTCTAGCCATTTCAGGTGCACAATTCAAAATTAAACTACATGCACATGCTCCGGTGCATACAAATTGGTTGAAAAATCAAATCTGTGTCCTTCAGTGCATGCTTAGGTCCCATGGAAGAAATGGGAATGAATTTTTCGGGGTTCATTTGGACTTTTTATACATTAACTGGGTTTTCTAGGAATTTTATGTGCATAATTCAAATTTGAACTACAAGCACATGCTCCAATGCACTAAAGTTGCTTGAAAAATCACATGTGTGTCCTTGGGTGAATTTCTAGGTCTCATGCAAGAGATGGGAATGAATTTCAAACACCAAGGCACTGTTGATTGCCGGCAAAACGTTGAGATACCTGGTTTTTAAATTCTAGTAAATCCAAAACTCGTCTGAAATTCATGAAACTTGGCATGCTATCATGGAGCGGCATCAACATGCCGTGGTGAAATTTTTTCCCATTTGAGGCAGGTTTGGGTATGAGCTTCTCACAAACCAGAGCTTCTCACAACAAGCATGATGGTTTCGATAGGGAACGTACCACCTTTGGGGACGAGATGATATCCGTTGCCTCTTATTGCTTTCAAAAAATTTCTAGTGTCAACATAGAACAACAGGAGTGTTGTGTTCAATCTTGGAATTTTTCGGGGTTCGTCTGGCCTTTTTATACATTAACTGGGTTTTCTAGGCATTTTATGTGCATAATTCAAATTTGAACTACAAGCACATGCTCCAATGCACCAAAGTTGGTTGAAAAATCACATGTGTGTCCTTGGGTGAATTTCTAGGTCCCATGCAAGAGATGGGAATGAATTTCAAACACCAGTTCGCTGTCAACTACATGATCATGCAAAGCAATATGACAATGATGTAACGTGTCATAACAAACGGAACGGTGGTAAGTTGCATGGCAATATATCTCGGAATGGCTATGGAAATTCCATAATAGGTAGGTATGATGGCTGTTTTGAGGAAGGTATATGGTGGGTTTATGGTAACGGCGAAAGTTGCGCGGTACTAGAGAGGCTAGCAAAGGTGGAAGGTTGAGAGTGCGTATAATCCAAGGACTCAACATTAGTCATAAAGAAATCATATACTTATTGCAAAAATTTATTAGTTATCGAAACAAAGTACTACGTGCATGCTACTAGGGGGATAGATTGGTAGGAAAAGACCATCGCTCGTCCCCGACCGCCACTCATAAGGAAGACAATTACTAAATAAATCATGCTCCGACTTCATCACATAACGGTTCACCATACGTGCATGCTACGACAATCACAAACTTTAGAACAAGTATTTCTCAAATTCAAAACTACTCAACTAGAATTACTCTAATATCACCATATTCATATCTCAAAACAATCATCAAGTATCAAACTTCTCATAGTATTCCATGCACTTTTTATGATAGTTTTTATTATACCCATCTTGGATGCCTATCATATTAGGACTAATTTTATAACCAAGGAAAATTACCATGCTGTTCTAAAAGACTCTCAAAATAATATAAGTGAAGCATGAGAGATCAATAATTTCTATAAAATAAAACCACCACCATGCTCTAAAAGATATAAGTGAAGCACTAGAGCGAAATTATCTAGCTCAAAAGATATAAGTGAAGCACATAGAGTATTCTAATAAATTCCAATTCATGTGTGTCTCTCCCAAAAGTTGTGTACATCAAGGATGATTGTGGTAAACTAAAAAGAAAATACTCAAATCCTACAAGACGCTCCAAGCAAAACACATATCATGTGGTGAATAAAAATATAGCCTCAAGTAAAGTTACCGCTGGAAGAAGACGAAAGAGGGGATGCCTTCCGGGGCATACCCAAGCTTAGGCTTTTGGTTGTCCTTGAATTTTACCTTGGGGTGCCTTGGGCATCCCCAAGCTTAGGCTCTTGCTACTCCTTATTCCATAATCCATCAAATCTTTACCCAAAACTTGAAAATTTCACAACACAAAACTCAACAGAAAATCTCATGAGCTCCGTTAGTATAAGAAAACAAATCACCACTTAAGATACTGTAATGAAATAATTCTTTATTTATATTGGTGTTAAACCTACTGTATTCCAACTTATCTATGGTTCATACCCTCTGATACTAGCCATAGATGCATCAAAATAAGTAAACAACACACGGAAAACAGAATCTGTCAAAAACAGAACAGTCTGTAGTAATCTGTAGGATTCGAATACTCTAGTAACCCCAAAAATTCTGAAATAAATTGGTGGACGTGAGGAATTTGTATATTAATCATCTTCAAAAAGAATCAAGCTAGTCACACTCTCCAGTAAAAATTGCAGCAAATCTCGTGAGCGCTAAAGTTTCTGTTTTTTACAGCAAGATCTCTAAAACTCCCCCCAAGTCTTCCCAAAGGTTCTACTTGGCACAAACACTAATTAAAAGCATAAAACCACATCTAAACAGAGGTTAGATGAATTATTTATTACTAAACAGAACCAAAAAGCAAGAAACAAAAATAATATTGGGTTGCCTCCCAACAAGCGCTATCGTTTAACACCCCTAGCTAGGCATAAAAGCAAGAATAGATCTAGGTATTATCATCTTTGGTATGCAATCCATAAGTGGCTCTCATAATAGATTCATAAGGTAATTTAATTTTATTTCTAGGAAAGTGTTCCATGTCTTTCCTTAACGGAAATTGGAATCTAAGATTCCCTTCTTTCATATCAATAATTGCACCAATCGTTCTAAGGAAAGGTCTACCAAGAATAATGAGACATGTAGGATTGCAATCAATATCAAGAACAATGAAATCTACAGGCACATAATTCCAATTTGGAACAATAAGAACATCATTAATCCTTCTCATAGGTTTCTTCATAGTGGAATCCGCAAGATGCAAATTTAAAGAACAATCATCAAAGTCACGGAAACCTAACACATCACACAAAGATTTTGGAATCATGGAAACGCTAGCACCAAAATCACATAAAGCATATCATTCATGATCTTTAATTTTAATTTTAATAGTAGGTTCCTACTCATTAGGAAATTTTCTAGGGATAGAAACTTCTAATTCAAGCTTTTCTTCATAAGATTGCATTAAAGCATCAACGATATGTTTAGTAAAAGCTTTATTTTGACTATAAGCATGCAGAGAATTTAGCTCGGATTGCAATAAGGAAATACAATCTATCAAAGGGTAATTATCATAATTAAATTCCTTGAAATCCAAAATAGTGGGTTCATTGCTATGTAAAGTTTTGACCTCATCAATCCCACTTTTACCAATTTTTGCATCAAGATCTAAAAACTCTGAATCATTGGAAAGCCTTTTAATTAAAGTTGACTCATCTCCAGTCCCATCATTATCAAGATTCATATTGCAAAAAAAGATTTAATAGGAGACACATCAATCACTTTTAGATCTTCATCCTTATTATCATCAAAACTAGAAGACACGCTTTATGAAGCAATCTTTTTTAGCATGCATCCTAGCGGTTCTTTCTTTGCACTCATCAATGGAAATTCTCATGGCTTTGAGAGACTCATTGATAGCATGCTTAGGTTGAATAGATCTAAGTATCAAAGAATCAACATCAAGAGAAATTCTATCCACGTTCCTAGCCAACTCATCAATCTTATACAATTTTTCTTCAATCAAAGCATTGAAACTCTTTTGCGAACTAATAAATTCTTTAATACTAGATTCAAAATCAGAGGGCATCTTATTATAATTTCCATAAGAATTGTTGTAGGAATTACCATAATTATTAGAGGAATTACTAGGATACGGCCTAGGATTAAAGTTTCCTCTATACGCATTGTTACCAAAATTGTTCCTACCAACAAAATTCACATCCATAGATTCATTAATATTCTCAATCAAAGTAGACAAAGGCATATCATTAGGATCAGAAGAAACACTCTTATTAGCAAACAATTTCATAAGTTCATCCATCTTTCCACTCAAAACATTGATTTCTTCTATAGCATGAAGTTTTACTAGTAGATCTTTCGGTGTGCCATTGAGAATAATTAACCATAAAATTATCTAGGAGTTTGGTAGCTTCTCCTAAAGTGATTTCCATAAAAGTGCCTCCCGCGGCCGAGTCTAAAATATTTCTAGAACCAAATTCAATCCAGCATAAAAATTTTGTATGATCATCCACAAATTCAAACCATGTGCAGAGCAATTATGAATCATTAATTTCATCCTCTCCCATGCTTGTGCAACATGCTCATGATCTAGTTACTTAAAGTTCATAATATCGTTTCTAAGAGAGATGATCCTAGCGGGAGGAAAATACTTAGAGATAAAAGCATCTTTGCACTTGTTCCAAGAATCAATACTATTTTTAGGCAAAGACGAAAACCAAGTTTTGGCATGATCTCTAAGCAAAAGCGGAAATAGCTTCAATTTAACAATATTAGTATCCACATCTTTCTTCTTTTGCATATCACACAAATCAACAAAGTTGTTTGGATGGGTAGCGGCATCTTCACTAGGAAGGCCACAGAACGGATCTTTCATGACAAGATTCAGCAAAGCAGTATTAATTTCACAAGATTCAGCATCGATAAGAAGAGCAACCCGAGTGCTAATAAAATCATTATTGTTGGTATTGAAGCAATCACACAATTTAGTATTATCTTGAGCCATCGTGACAAACAATCCAACACACAAGCAAACAAGAGGCAAACCAAGAGAGGCGAACGAAAAAGAGGCGAGCAGAAAAGAGGGCGAATAAAACGGCAAGGTGAAGTGGGGGAGAGGAAAACGAGAGGCAAATGGCAAATAATGTAATGCGAGGGATAAAAGTTTGTGATGGGTACTTGGTATGTCTTGACTTGTGAGTAGATATCCCCGGCAATGGCACCAGAAATCCTTCTTGCTACCTCTTGAGCACTGCGTTGGTTTTCCCTTGAAGAGGAAAGGGTGATGCAGCAAAGTAGCGAAAGTATTTCCCTCAGTTTTTGAGAACCAAGGTATCAATCCAGTAGGAGAATACACGCAAGTCCCTCGTACCTACACAAACAAATAAGAACCTTGCAACCAACGCGATAAAGGGGTTGTCAATCCCTTCACGGTCACTTACGAGAGTGAGATCTGATAGAGATAATAATAATAAGATAAATATTTTTGGTATTTTTATGATATAGATTGAAAGTAAAGATTGCAAAATAAAATAGATTGGAAACTTATATGATAAAAGATAGACCCGTGGGCCATAGGTTTCACTAGTGGCTTCTCTCAAGATAGCATAAGTATTACGGTGGGTGAACAAATTACTGTTGAGCAATTGATAGAAGAGTGCATAATTATGAGAATATCTAGGCATGATGTATATAGGCATCACGTCCGCGACAAGTAGACCAAAACGATTCTGCATCTACTACTATTACTCCACACATCGACCGCTATCCAGCATGCATCTAGAGTATTAAGTTCATAAGAACAGAGTAACGCATTAGGCAAGATGACATGATGTAGAGGGATAAACTCAAGCAATATGATATAAACCCCATCTTTTTATCCTCGGTGGCAACAATACAATACGTGCCTTGCTGCCCCTGCTGTCACTGGGAAAGGACATCACAAGATTAAACCCAAAGCTAAGCACTTCTCCCATTGCAAGAAAGATCAATCTAATAGGCCAAACCAAACTGATAATTCGACGAGACTTGCAAAGATAACAATCATACATAAAAGATTTCAGAGAAGAATCAAATATTGTTCATAGATAAACTTGATCATAAACTCACAATTCATCGGATCTTGACAAACACAATGAGTTACATCAAATAGATCTCCAAGAAGATCAAGGAGAACATTGTATTGAGATCCAAAGAGAGAGAAGAAGCCATGTAGCTAATAACTATGGACCCGAAGGTCTGTGGTAAACTACTCACACATCATCGGAGAGGCTATGGTGTTGATGTAGAAGCCCTCCGTGATCGATCCTCCCTCCGGCGGAGCTCCGGAAAAGGCCCCAGGATGGGATCTCTTGGGTACAGAAGGTTGCGGCGGTGGAAATAGGGTTTCATGGTGCTCCTGGATGTTTTCGGGGTATATGGATATATATAGGAGGAAGAAGTAGGTAGGTGGAGCTGCGAGGGGCCCATGAGGGTGGGGGCGTGCCTTGGGGGCAGGTGCACCTCCCTGCCTCGTGGCCTCCTCGTTGATTTCTTGACATCTACTCCAAGTCCCCTGGATCACGTTTGTTCCAAAAATAACCCTCCGAAGGTTTCATTACGTTTGGATTCCGTTTGATATTCCTTTTCTGCGAAAACTGAAATAGGCAAAAAAACAGCAATTTGCACTGGGCCTTGGGTTAGTAGGTTTGTCCCAAAAATAATATAAAAGTTTATAAATAAGACCATTAACATCCAAAACAGATAATATAATAGCATGGAACAATAAAAAATTATAGATACGTTGGAGACGTATCAATCACACACACCTTGATCTGGCTGACCGTTTCTTTTGTGTTGCCTAATCACAAACAGTTCATCCGAGTGAACTGTATGATGTAACCTTCATCTGGCTTCCCATTTCTTTTGTGTTGCCTAATCACAAATAGTTCATCCGAGTGAACCGTATGATGTGTATCGCACACGCCTTCATCTGGCTGCCCGTTTCTTTTGTTCCTCATCATCGCAAACAGTTAATAGAACTGAATCGTATGCCCTTCATCGCACACGCAACTAAAACCTGAACCATGTTTGATGCATCCATCATCGCAAACATTTTATACATTTCTGACGGTTTTCATACAGCACCGTTTGTGATTATGGCATCCCACACAGATTCTCGAAGGGTCTCTGATTGTAGTGTCGCATTAGCAGCATCCTGGAGTGGTGATTATGTCATCTTGCTTAAGGCATTACTCCATTTTTATTAACTTAATACCCTAGATGCATGCTGGATAGCGGTCGATGGGTGGAGTAATAGTAGTACATGCAGGCAGGAGTCGGTCTACTTGTCTTGGACGTCATAACTTTGCGCTTTTCTATCAATTACCCAACAATTATTTGTTCACCCACCGAATGTTATGTTCTCAAGAGAGAAGTTGATACATCTCGAAAGTATCCATAATTATTGATTGTTCCATGTTATTATAGTATAGATCTTGGATGTTTTATATAAATTTTTGTGTTATTTTATATTATTTTTTGGGAAAAACCTATTAACATGTCGGGGTACACAAATAGGGTTGTATGTTTCCCCTAACTTGTGCACGAACAGTAGGCCTCCGACCCGGCAGTACCAAGCATCCAAGTCAAAGACCAAGCCGGAGAAGCAGCTCTTTGAGAAATCAAAGGGTGGATCAAGAAGACTAATACAAGCCAGGGGAACTAGATATCACTTTTGGAAAGCCTCCCTTTCCAGGCAGGCGAGCCTGGTCAGGTCGAGGCTGCCCCAAGGGCAAGTCCCATGATTTCCCCAGCAGGCTTGCCGGGACCGCCAAGGGCAACTCTTCCCGCCAAGACTTCACCGCTCCACCGCACCAAAATGCAAGTCACCTATCGATGCAATGTCGAGCCCTCGAGGTAATTAAGTGGCTTCTACTAAGCACGTGGCACCCATTTGGAAGGAAGATTACCCCTATATGACACCTGTCTAGAGGCGTGTAAAGCAGATAAGCAGGAGATGATTGAGCGGTGCGCCATGCTTGCTAGGCCGCATCTTCAGCATGACACCTAGAAATGCATTTAATGCACTTTGTCCTAGCTGCCAGAGTTAGGTATGATAGCACTGTTAGCCATCTAATCGCTAGCTAATGATTGTTTTGCTACTGTGATTACCCCTTAGCCTATAAAAGGAGGGCCATGGCAAACTAGGAAGGGTTTCGGACCCTCGCACACTTGTACGCGCATAGCTGCTCTCCCTGAGGCGACCTTGCCGGGCTTGAGCGCCGCGTGCCTACTGAGATCCTTTCTTCAACCCACCAAAGTAGGAGTAGGGTTTTACGCCTCACGGCGGCCCGAACCTGGGTAAAAACTACCTGTGTCACCCTTGTCGCGCTACTTCATGGCTTCTGCTCTTTGTGCAACATGACCTTCCCCCTTGCCGAACCAGAAAGGGGCTCATGGCCCCATAGGTGATCGTGTTCCATCACGACATCTTTGGCGCGCTAGGTAGTGGGACGCACTTGCATGAATCTGAAGTTATGGGCAACACGTCAAGCTGCGCCAACATCCTCGTCGGCACTCTCTTTGTTAATGGCATTGAAAAGAAAGGACAACATCATTTCCTCAAAGATACGTATCCAACTTATCTATAATTTTTGATTGTTCCATGTTGTTATATTATCATTCTTGGATGTTTAATAATCATTTTATATCATTTTTGGTACTAACCTATTGACATAGTGCCAAGTGCCAGTTGTTATTTTTTGCATGTTTTTTACATCGCAGGAAATCGATACCAAACGGAGTCCAAACGTAGCAAAACTTTTTGTGGATTTTTGTTGGACCAGAAGACATCCAATGGGCCAGAGAAGCGCCCGGGTGGTGCTCCGAGGGGAGCACAACCCACCAGGGCGTTCCTGGAGGCCCAGGCATGCCCTGGTGGGTTGTGCCCATCTCGTGTGCCTCTCGGATCACCTCTTTACTCTATAAATACCCCAATATTCCAAAAACCCTAGGGGAGTCGACGAAAATCAATGCCAGCCGCCGCAAGTTCTAGAAACACCAGATCCAATCTAGACACCATCACGGAGGGGTTCATCTTGTCCATTGGTGCCTCTCTGAAGATGCGTGAGTAGTTCTTTGTAGACCTATTGGTCCGTAGTTAGTATCTAGATGGCTTCCTCTCTCTCGTTTGATTCTCAATACAATGGTCTCTTGGAGATCCATATGATGTAATTCTTTTTGAGGTGTGTTTGTTGGGATCTGATGAACTTTGAGTTTATGATCAGATCTATCTTTTTATCCATGAAAGTTATTTGAGTTTTCTTTGATCTCTTATATGCATGATTTCTTATAGCCTCGTATTTCTTCTCTGATATTTCGGTTTTGTTTGGCCAACTTGATCTATTTATCTTGCAATGGGAAGAGGTGCTTTGTGATGGGTTCGATCTTACAGTGCTTGTTCCCAGTGACAGAAGGGGAACCGACACGTATGTATCGTTGCTATTAAGGATAACAAGATGGGGTCTATTTCTACACAAATAGATCTTGTCTACATTACGTCATCGTCTTATTGGATTACTCCATTTCTCCATGAACTTAACACACTAGATGCATGCTGGATAGTGGTCGATGTGTGGAGTAATAGTAGTAGATGCAGGCAGGAGTTGGTCTACTAATCTTGGACGTGAAGCCTATATAATAATCATTGCCTGGATATTGTCATGATTATTTGAAGTTCTATCAATTACCCAACAGTAATTCGTTTACCCACCGTTTGCTATTTCTCTCGAGAGAAGCCACTAGTGAAAACTACGGCCCCGGGGTCTCTTCCTTAATATATTTGCCTTTGCTTTTTATTTTCAGATCTATTAGACCAAAAATCCAAAAATACCTTGCTGAAATTTATTTTACCTCGCATTCCCGCGCGATCTATCTATCAAATTATTACAATTCTCTCATGTCCGTCTTGCCAATTTCTGGCGCTGTTACCCGAAAGGGATTGACAACCCCTTTAATACGACGGGTTGCGAGTATTTTTTATTTGTGTGCAGGTGTTGTTTACATAGTGTTGCTTGGTTCTCCTACTGGTTCGATAAGCTTGGCCTCATCACTGAGGGAAATACCTACCATCGCTGTGCTGCATCATCCCTTCCTCTTTGGGGAAATACTGACGTAGTCCTAGGAGATATCTAAAGGAATTTTTGGCACCATTGCCGGGGAGATATCATCAACATCTACCAGGTTCCTAATCACAAATCTCATCTCCTTGCAATTTACATTATTTGCCATTTGCCTCTCGTTTTTCTCTCCCCCACTTCACAAAAATGTGTCGTTTTATTCGCCCGCTTTTTCGTCCGCCGTTTTCTTGCAGGATCTGTTTTTGAGTGCAATCTTGTTGCGTAGTCACAATGACTCAAGAGAACACCAAGTTGTGTGATTTCTCCAATACTAAGAAGAATGATTTTATTGGCACTCCGATTGGTCCTCCCGCCACAAGTGCGGAGTCTTGTGATATTAATACCGCTTTGCTGAACCTTGTTATGAAAGATCAATTTTCCGGTACTCCTAATGAGGATGTCGCGTCCCATATTAACACATTCGTGGAATTATGCGATATGCAAAAGAAAAAAGATGTGGACAATGATGTTGTGAAGTTGAATTTTTTTCCGTTTTCTTTGCGAGATAATGCAAAAATTTGGTTTTCTTCGTTGCCTCGCCATAGTATTGATTCTTGGAATAAGTGCAAAGATGCTTTCATTACTAAGTACTTTACGCCCGCAAAAATTATTTCACTTAGAACCCAAATAATGAATTTCAAGCAACATGAACATGAGCATGTTTCACAATCTTGGGAAAGGATGAAAATGATGCTAAGGAATTGCCCAACTCATGGGTTAAATCTTTGGATGAAGATACAAAAATTTTATGCGGGGTTGAATTTTGTTTCTCGTAATATTTTAGATTCCACCGTGGGTGGTACTTTTATGGAAATTACTTTGGGTGAAGCCACCAAATTTCTTGATAATATTATGGCAAATTATTCACGATGGCATACCGAAAGAGCTCCTACTAGTAAAAAAGTTAACTCAGTTGAAGAAATTTCTTCTTTGAGTAAAAAAGTTGATGCTCTTATGAAATTAGTTGCCTAATAAAAGTGCTCCTATTGATTTTATATGTGCCTTTGTCTACTTTGATTGAGAAAAATAGTGATGCTGTAGATGTGATGCTAGGCCTTTTCCTAGTAATTCCTCTAATAATTATGGTAATTCCTATGGTAATCCTTCTTATAATAATAATAGGAACACCTCTAATCTTGGGAATAATATTAAAGAATTTATCAACACTTAAAAGTTTTCAATGCTACAATGGAAGAAAAGTTGAATAAGATTGATGATTTGTCTAGAAGTGTTGATAGAATTTCTCAAGAAGTAGAGAATCTCAAGATGAAAATTTTTGTGCCTAAAGTTGAGGAATCAATTAAAGCTCTATATGTTTCTATGGACAAAAATAAGAAAAGAATCGCTATGCTTAGAGCTAGAAGAGAATTTTTAGAAAAAGCATTTCCTAGTGATTGCTTTCATAAAAGTGATGAAGATGTTAAAATGATTGGTGTTTCTTCTATTGATTCCTTGTTTAGTAAAATTAAGATTGATGAAAAAGGGACTGAAGAAGAGTCAACTTTAGCTAGAAGGTGTCCCGATAATTCGGAGGGTGAAAATCTTGTTGAGAAAATTGATAAAAGTGGATTTAAAGAGGTCAAAACTTTAACTAGTGATGTGCCACTCTTTTGGATTACAAAGACTTTAATTATGATAGTTGCTCTTTGATTGATTGTATTTGTTTGTTGAAATCCATGATGAATTCACCCCATGCTTATGAACAAAATAAAGCTTTTACTAAACATATTGTTGATGCTTTGATGAAAGCTTTGGAAGAGAAATTGGAACTAGAAGTTTCAATTCCTAGAAAATTGCATGATGAGTGGGAACCTACTATCAAAGTCAAGATTTAAAATTATGAGTGTTTTGCTTTGTGTGAGTTGGGTGGTAGTGTTTCTACAATTCTGAAATCTTTATGTGATGTGCTTGGTCTTACTGATATTGAAGAGTGTTCTTTAAATTTGCACTTGGCAGATTCTACTATTAAAAAGACTATGGGAAGAATTAATGATGTTCTTATTCTTGCAAATAGGAATTATGTGCCCATAGATTTTATTGGTCTTGATATTGATTGTAATCCATCTTGTCCCATTATTCTTGGTAGACCATTTTTACGCACTATCGATGCTGTGATTGATATGAAAGAAGGCAATATTAAGTTCCAATTTCCACTAAGGAAGGGTATGGAACACTTCCATAGAACAAGAATTAGGCCACCATATGAATCAATCATGAGGGCATCTTATGGACCTAGAAACAAAGATGACAAAACTTAGATCCTTGCTTTATGCCTTGCTAGGGGCGTGAAACAATAGCGCTTGTTGGGAGGCAACCCAATGAATAAAATTTATTTTTGCTTTTGCTTCCTATTCTTGAGTGTTAGCACAATTATGCTACTGTTATGATTGTGTTTTTTGTGTTTTAATTAGTTTTTGTGCCAAGTAAAGCCTTTAGGATCTTCTTGGGTGATAGTTGGCTTGATCTTGCTGAAAAATAGAAACTTTCGTGCTCACGAAAATAATTTTCATTTTTAACAGAAGCGCGATAAAATATCAATTCTTGTTGAAGAAGATTAATATACAAATTTCTCAGGTCTTCCTAATTTTTCAGATTTTTTGGAATTACAAAAGTATTCGAAATATCCAGATTGCTATAGACTCTTCTGTTGTTGACAAACTCTGTTTTCTTTGTCTTGTGTGCTTGTTTTGATGATTCTATGGTTTTCTTTGAAGAGACTTTGCCATAGGAAAGTTGGAATACGGTAGATATAATGCAAGAATAAAATATGAATTGGTTTTCAATAGCACCGTCGGTGTACAAAAGTAGGGGGTCCCTTTTTGTATCCCTTTACTTGTGCACGGGCAGTCGCGCCCCACGCCCGTGGCCACGCTTGGCGGAGAAGAGGAAGCAAAGGCCCAAGACTACAAGAGCAACACCAAGCCAGAAACACGAAGAGCAGAAGGGCGAGGTGAACTCCCCCGGCAAGGCCCTTGCCGGGGCGGCCTCCACAGCCCCGACAGGAACCTTGTCGGGGCAACTTGCCCAACGCTAGCAGAGCTGCCACCCTTGAGCCTAAGAGTTCCGACGCCTTGAACCACATTGGAACCAAAGCTCGGGAGGCGCTTCCGTGGCGGCATGCAGATCTATGTGAAGACCAAGAACATACAATACTAGATGAGAATCAGAAGACGAAGATCCTCGGCAAGATCCTTGCCGAAGATACCCATGAGACCCCCCGGCAAGACCCTTGTCGGGGACGCCCACGACGCCGCGGCAAGTCCCTTGCTGGGGCCCCGGTAAGACCCTTACCGAAGACATCCGCGGGGCCGCAGCAAGGCCCACACATGCCAAGACTCCACCGCCGTTCCCACACAGCTGCCAGCCCACCAACTAGGCAAGCACCTGTGTGGTGACGTGCGGCCTCCACGCCAACTCAGCAAGCACCTACGTGGTGGCATGCAGATCTTCGGCCACCGCACCAACTCAGCAGCCAGCCAGCCAGCGTGGCACTACACGCCTCATCAGTTCGGATGCGCGTCGAAGCCAGGCGAGGCGGCGACAGCTGGGACGAGCTTCCTTGCCATCCCCGATAAAGCAAGAAGGGCACGTCGGCAACGCATTAATTGTGTTTGTCATACGGTGCCAGGAGATAGACTCAACTAATGTACAACTTTCCACCTCCTGTGTGCCACCGTGGCAGCCCCTTTTGACTATAAAAGGAGGCCCACGACGTACTAGGAGAGGATTCAGACTTTTTGGACCCTACACGCTTTGTAGCTAGTCTAAGAACACCAGAAAAACATAAACCAGTAGGAGTAGGGTATTACGCATCACTCGCGGCCCGAACCTGGATAACCCCCCCTCATGTTGATCCCTCAAACCAGCTCTTTCCACAGGCCCGCGCCCGCCAACTGTAGCAAAGGGATTCTTCGTGATCCCGTAGGTGTCGTTTCCCCCGACATCTCTAGCGCGCCAGGTAGGGGTCGCAAGCTGTGAAAATCCGGTTTGGAGGTTAGCACACCGACTTCATCATCACCATGGCCCCCAAGAGAAAGGGGATCACAATGATCGGCTCGTCCGGGGCTGCCCCGTCTGTGCCAATGCGAGTGGGCGGCCGGGTGGCCATGGATGGGGCCGGAGACGTGGCCCGCAAGCATCCATGAAATTTTGGTGATCGGAGCCAGGCGAGCAGCATCGTTCGAATCCGAGACGACGAACCACACGCGCTGGGTCCAAGGGTTGGTCCGTGCTACCCACGGATGGCGCCGCAGCCTCTACGGCACCCCAGCTGGCACCCGTGCCATGCCCTTCCCAGGTCGCGCATGATCAGCAACACCGTGATGCTGGAGCCCCCGGGCACCGCCGCGGAAAGAGCCCTGTGCGCCACTCGCAGGACGAACCAGGCCGGCGTGCGTGCTCAGACGCCAGTGCAGGCGGCATGCAACCGCGAGACCGCGACAGAGCCCCTTCTAACCTGGTTAGAAGTCGGAGCGCGTCATGGTCTACGTAGATCTCGCCGCCGCCTACGCCCTCGACTTCCCCCCTGCTGCGGAGAAGCTTGATGAGTGGAGGGCCACCATCCGAAGCCTTGTCAGCTTAGCCAACAAAAACAAGCCGCTCCCAATGGGACCCTCACACCGGCATCCAGACGAGCTAGTGCGTGCCGGCGGTGGGGGGACCAGAGACACT
>NC_041382.1:220521359-220526868 GCF_002162155.2 Triticum dicoccoides
CCCGCGTCCGTGACAACGTTTCCACAGCGTCCTCGGACCCACGAACCCGCCGTGACCAACATCAAGTCCTTTGGGAACGGGCCCAGGAAGACGCTCAAACTACCATCGAACGACAATGGGAGATGCGCCATTAGTCAGATCGGCGTGCGGGGCCTACTATGGACCACCCGGTGCCGGGGGGCCCTGGCGACCTACCTTACGAGGTGGGTTGTCCAGCCTTTACCCGAGAGTTGCGGCTGTTCCAGTGGCCCTCCCACCACATGTTCAAGGCCGATGTTGGCTAGAAATACAATGGCAAAACCCACCCGTCGGAGTTCCTCAACATCTACACCATTGTGATGCAAGCTGCTAGAGCTCGTGACAACAAGGTGCTTGCCAATTACTTCTCGTTGGCACTCAAACCCAACGTCATGTCGTGGTTGATGCACTTGCCAGTGGATTCCATTTCTTCTTGGTAAGATTTGTGCCATGAGTTTGTTGGCGCCTTCACTAGAGGCCACCAAGCTCATGGCCAGGCAAGCGATTTGCATATCATCCCCCAGAAAGAAGGTGAAGACCTGCGCAAGTACATACAGAGGTTCAGCTGGGTGCATTACAACATCCCAGATGTTCATCCTGCCGCTGTCATCAGCGCATTCCATCAGAATGTGTGCAACCGCAAGATGCAAGAAGAGTTGGCGATGAACAAGGTCAAGGATGTGGCCAAACTTTATGTTCTGGCTGATAGATGTGCTCGAGCTGAAGAGGAGAGTGTCGGTGTCAAAACCGGCGGATCTCGGGTAGGGGGTCCTGAACTGTGCGTCTAGGTCGGATGGTAACAGGAGGCAGGGGACACAATGTTTTACCCAGGTTCGGGCCCTCTTGATGGAGGTCAAACCCTACGTCCTGCTTGATTAATATTGATGATATGGGTAGTACAAGAGTAGATCTACCACGAGATCAGAGAGGCTAAACCCTAGAAGCTAGCCTATGGTATGATTGTTGGTCGTCCTATGGACTAAAACTCTCCGGTTTATATAGACACCGGAGAGGGCTAGGGTTACACAGAGTCGGTTACAATGGTAGGAGATCTACATATCCGTATCGCCAAGCTTGCCTTCCATGCCAAGGAAAGTCCCTTCTGGACACGGGACAAAGTCTTCAATCTTGTATCTTCATAGTCCAGGAGTCCGGCCGAAGGTATAGTCCGGCCATCCAGACACCCCCTAATCCAGGACTCCCTAAGTAGCCCATGAACCAGGCTTCAATGACGACGAGTCCGGCACGCAGATTATCTTTGGCATTGCAAGGCGGGTTCCTCCTCCAAGTACTTCATAGAAGATTTTGAACACAAAGGTAGTGTCCGGCTCTGCAAAATAAGTTTCCACATATTGCCATAGAGAGAATAATATTTACACAAATCTAATCTGCTGATGTATTCCATGGCGTGACATCACACCACGGCCAAGTCTTTATTCGAATCGTTTTATTGTCCCACCTTAGCGCGTTTAGCGAGGCGGTTTCCTTGGCACGTCTTGTTAAAGTAGAGATCGTGTCCCCTTATTCTGGGATTCTCATCAACACATGCGTGGGTAACCCAACCGTACCCATTGGTATATTTTCTCGATCAAAGGCGAGTCCCAAACGGTCACGGGAAGGCCCTTGGTATTCAACCTCTTATGAAGAGACCAAGGCCTTACTCATTTCTTTCAATCTCAAACGAGTTCGCCCTTCGCCTCGAGTTCCAACACCCAAGGCTCCATATTTTAGGCACTTCGGACCTTCGACAATGTCCGGTTCCGACCTTTGAGGCCGATGGATGCCTTCCTCCGTCACGGAGGAGGACGTGCTGAAGTTGAGAGAGGCCATGTTCTTGACCGGCGAAATCTCGCATAGGCTGCCTGCTCAAGGGCAAGTCATTCCCACTGCCAAGCCCGGTGAGAGTGTGGTGTTCATGTCTCACTTCCTTCGAGGGCTAGGCTTCCCGACGGATCCCTTCGTGAGGGGGCTCATGTATTATTATGGGCTGGAATTTCACGACTTAGCCCCGGAGTCCATCCTCCATATTACCTCATTCATCGTCGTGTGTGAAGCCTTCCTCCGTATCACTCCTCACTTCAAACTATGGCTCAAGACCTTCAAAGTAGAGCTGAAGATGATCGACGGACGGCATGCGGAGTGCGGAGGTGCTTTTATAAGCAAGAATGCTGGTACTCCATGGCTCGAGGGCTCTTTTCAAGAGGAGTCCAGCTTATGGCAGCGAGAGTGGTTTTATATTACCGCTCCCAGGGCCCCTAAGTGGGTGGCGCCACCTGCCTTTCGCTCGGGTCCCCCGCCACGACTGGCATCATGGGTCAATACGGGGCTGGACTGGGGGCCGACAAAGGACGTGCCCCTGTTGCAGGTCCACATCCGAGATCTCCTAGAAAGAGACATCAGTCTGGTCATGGTGACGCAGGTTATGTTAATTCGCCGAGTTCTGCCCTGCAAACATCACCGCCTCCGCCTGTGGGAGTTCAACCCGAAGGGACCACGAGTTCTCCAACATTTTCTTGGCATGAGGCCCGTGGAGATGTACAAATTGTTCTTCGGACCACAAGTAGTGTGTCCGGATTCTACGGAGGACGCAAGTCTGAGCTATAATCGTCCGGATACTCAAGTAAGTAGCCTTGTGCCCGGACTCGCTATCCGTATATTTATCATAAAATTGCCCCTAAAAGAGATGTCCTTTAAACAGGAGTGGATAGCGAAAGCAAAGCTAATCAGGTGTTCGGCCCCCCTCCCGGAGACCACGCCGAGTCCTGTGCTAGTCAGGATGTTGGAGGTTGTGCCTTCAAAGGGAAGTGAGGGAGGGGACAAGGGAGCTACAGCCTCCTCAAAGGAGGTTGTCTGGAAGGGAGGAATCGAAAATTCCTCTCCTTAGGGGAAGAAGAGGACCGCCTCTGAAGACCCGAAGACCATGGCCTTAAAGCGGGGGAAGAAATCTTCGCCAGAGGGTCCTGTGCTGGGGGATACTTCGGCCGAATTATGCCCTCAAGGGGATCAGCCCTCCACCGAGCCGTAAGTAGAGAGGAGTTTTCTTTTTAAGAAACGAGAGAAATCCCTGCTTTATATCTGAGAAAAGTAATCGAAAATTTACCTTGTAGCTCGGACCTTAGCCCTTCTCAGCAGAGCTCGTCTTCGGAGGATCTTCTTCCGGAGATGATGGAGAGCGGAACGCCTCCCCCTGCCGTACCGCCTTGCGAGCTGGGCGACCCCGAGGTATCGCCGCGGAGGGTTTCTCCGAATCCGGCAGGGCCGGAAGGTAGTCATATGGTCCCCCAAAGCCCTCCGCGTCCGGCCTTCGAAAAGGGCCATCGGACGAGTCCGGCGCCGTCTGGTCCGCGGTCGGAGGAGCTGAAGGATCTGCTAGGGTGAGCATCTATCTCAGAGGAGCACCGTGCATTGGTGGGTACGGTGATTGAGAGGATTTCATCCGCAGAGAGCGGTTTGCACGAGGCCGTCAGGAATTTACTGACAGGTTTTGAGGTACGCAAAATAATGTACCCTTTTTGGATAGTTGCGCATAAATAAGATGCGCCCTGTGTAGATAGTAGCCCCTGAGACTCTGTGTGTTGTCAAAAGTGACGGCGCACAGAGGATCATAATCCCAGGTCTAATATGCCACCTTTATACGTAGGTGGCGAAGTGTCCGCTGGCCAGCCGGACTGATGGATTTGCCGAGCTAAAGCGGCAACTTGACGTGGCAGATGCCGACATCGCGCTTGTCAACAAGCGGCTTGACGAGGCACAAGGTATGTAATTCCTTCGGCGGCGCCTGGTAAGAGGAGCTTTATGCCAGTATCTTACAATGTGTGCGCTTGATGCAGATGGTGCTGCTACCATGGAGAATCTTCGGGCAGAACAGACGGACCTGAAGAAGGCCGTTGCCGATGCCAAGGATGCTCGCTCTGCGATGAGAGCTGTGAAGGAGGAGCTGCGTCAGGCCGGAGAAATCGCGGCTGGAAAGCCCTTTATGCTGTGGAGGAAGTTCTGTGATCCTAAACATGCTCCTTTAGACCAGATGTGGAGTACGGCGGACACCTATCTGGATTTAGCAGCGAGTGCCGCAGATGCGGCCGAGCACTTCCGAGATCAAGAAGATCGTGAAGTGGAAAAGCTCTTCTGGTCGCAGTTCCACAATCCAGAGCGTCCACTGTCATTAGCCGATCGTTTGGACGAATGGGCCGAGCTAAATAGGTTGTCCGGACTCGCCATGAAGTATGTCGTGAGTCATCTATGGCCAGAGAGACCAGAGCCGAAAAGTTATTTCAACTTGGTGCAGCAGTTCCTTGGTGCGGTGCCACATATCAATGTGATGAAGAGGTCAGCGTTCATAGAGGGTGCGCGGATGGCTCTTGTCCGTGTCAAGACATACTGGGCGGAAATGGAAGCCACCGCTGTTGCATCCCCAGACCCGGATGGAAGCCGAGTACCTGTCGAGCGCTATTTTCAGGAAGTTCTGCAAGGCGCTCGTTTAATAGAGATGCGGTGCTCGAAGGATACTATATTTGAATAGCATGTATTATTGTAAAACAATATTTTGATAAATTGTAGAAGCTTTTTATACTTGTGCCTGCAAGTATTATGATACCTCCTATGCGGCCGTTTAACATATATGTATATATAATCAGAAAGATGGCAGTCGTCGGCTTCAGCCCCACGCACATAATGCGGGGGTGTTTGCAGAAGGCGCATTTTCACACTTGATCCAACGTCTTGGTCCTACAAAGGAGGTGATAGCGCAGCAAACTAGGCAATCGGACTATGATGCTTTATCACTTTCACTTAGCCATAGGAGTTTGACATTGAGGCTACTTATATAGCCCCTGGTGGCGCCTGCGCTCGCCCGAACTCGGGGCGCATATGTGCCTGGCCGGGAAACGACCCTTCATTAATGCGGAGGAATCCTAAAGATTCTGGTATGTCATCGATTGGTTGACCAGTCTCACGATATATCATGACAGTCAGTTTTCGGCTTTCTCTACTGAGGTGCTCGCCTGGCCGAACCGGGGCACAATCGCAGTAGTTCTCCTGGTGCCGCCTTAGCCGATAGAGCGAAACGTAAGGCAGAAAAACACAGGAGCCGGGAAAACCCAACATTTGACCAAAACATGATTCGGAGCTGATGCATATAAGGCCAAACTCGCGACGCCGAACACTCCCTAAGGTATTTGGTCTTTATGGAGAAAATTCCTTATTTGACACTATCTTAAAATCTGCTTCCTTATTTGACACTGGAAAAGTTTTTCTTCTTTATTTGATACAAGTTCTAAATTGTATTCCCTATATGACATTTTCGTCCATTTTAAGCCTAAATGACACCTGAAAAGACTCTTTTGCCCCTCATGTGGTATGTGTGTGTGTGGGGGGGGGGGGCAATAGCGCACACACGCAGCATCAATGCGAAAGCAGAAGCACACACGCATCAACACATACACATGCACCAACACACACACACGCGCACACACACACACGCACGCGTGCACAC
>NC_041382.1:220527348-220564864 GCF_002162155.2 Triticum dicoccoides
CGCAGCAACACACACGCATGCAACACACACCCACATACACACACGCAGCAGCACACACGCAGGCAACACATAGGCACGCAACAACACACACACGCGCGCACGTACACACGCAGTAGCAAACACACACGCAGCAGCACACATGCACACACACATGCAGCAGTAGCACACATGTGCGCCTGCACCCACACACGCAACAGCACACGCACGCGCGCACACATACCACATGAGGGGCAAAATCGTCTTTTCAGGTGTCATTTAGACTCAAAATGAATGGAAGTGTTGTATAGGGAATAAAATTTAGGACTAGTGTCAAATAAGGAAGAAAAACTTTTCCAGTGTCAAATAAGGAACCAGATTTTAAGACAGTGTCAAATAAGGAATTTTCTTGTCTTTATGAGGGCGGGCGGGATAACGCCCTTAGTAATAAGCCCCTAGTGTCCAGGTACGCGCAAAACTCTGACGTGGCCACATGCCAAAACGCCAGCCTCCTCCTTGGTTATACCAAGAAACCAGGGGATGTGTATCAACAAGAGACAGTAAAAAAGGTTTACGTAGGGTCTTAATCTGAAAAGAATCCTTGGAATGGGTCCCTGCTGCACGTCTGCGCCTGTGTCTCCGTTGTGCCGTATCCAGGACGGGCGTAGCACGGTGTTCATCTGTTAAAGAGAGGAACTTAGTTAAAGAAAGATCGTGCCGAACATGAGTTATACTAAATAAACAAAGTATGAATCGAAATGGGTAAAATTGAGCTTTATTGTCTCTTGTTTTATATGCGCGGAGCCCCTAGTACAGGGGTATACGACTATTAAGCCTTTATCAATTGTATGTTTATGCCGGACTCGTCTAGCCGTGTCCGTGGTGTTGACGACCTGTTTAGATGGTTTGGCTGGTGAAGCCGCTTTATTGTGGGGCTGTCAAGGCAGCCGCACTGTTTTCCGCGCGGGAGGAACACTCAATGTTTTCCCTTTAATGAGATGATGCCTCGTGGACCGGGCATCTTAAGCGTAAGAGATGCATAATGCGGTATTGCGTTAAAGCGGGTGAAAGCTTCGCGTCCCAGCAGTGCTTGATAGCTACTTGAGAATGGGGCGATGTGGAAAGTTAGTTGTTTGCAACGGAAGTTATCGGGGGAGCCGAACATAACTCCTAGCCGGAGAGAACCCATGCAACGGGCATCCGGGCCTGGCATTACCCCTTGAAAGGAGGTTTTGCTATGGCGAATTTTTGTTGGGTCTATCCCCATGTTGCGAATTGTGTCCTGGTATAACAGGTCTAGACCACTGTCGCCGTCCATTAGGACATTTGTAAAATGGAGTCCGCCGATTGTTGGATCTAATACCAAGGCAGTCCAGCCTGCGTTCCGGATACTTCTAGAGTAATCCTGATGGTCGAAGGTGATTGGTTTTAACAACCATTGGCGAGACTCCTTTGGGATAGGCCATATGGCGCGTATCTCTTGTGGCGCCGTTCTGTTCGTCACGTAAAGTAAGTTTACTGTTTTGACTTCTTGTGGGAAATCCTTTTGTTTCCTGGTGCTCTGCTTGTGGGGTTCGTCGTCGTCCTCACTTGGTGTGTCGAGCCCCTTGTGTTCAGCGTTGAGCTTGCCAGCTTGCTTGAAAACCCAACAATCTCTGTGGGTATGGTTCGCAGGCTTCCCGGGAGTACTGTGTATTTGACATATCTTGTCCAAGATTTTGTTTAAGTTGGATAGCTCGTCCTTGTTATCCTTGAGGGGCGGCTTTCTCTGATTTTGCCGCGAGCTTTTGAATCCGGCATTGACCGCCATGCTCTTTGGGTTGTTTCCCTTATTCCGACGCTGGTCCTTGCTGCGTCGGGGTTTTCCATTTCCATCCCTAACTTCGGATGTACTTGGGTCGTTGGTGCTGCATCTTGCCAACTAGCTGTCCTCTCCTGCGCAAAAGCGGGTCATGAGGCTTCTCTTGCAACCATTGTTCTTGGCTTTTCTTGGCCGAGGTGTCTGGCGAGCCATTCGTCTCGAACGTTGTGCTTAAAAGCTGCTAGGGCTTCGGCGTCCGGACAGTCGACTATCTGATTCTTTTTAGTAAGAAATATGTTCCAGAATTTCCGGGCTGACTCTCCGGGCTGTTGAGTTATGTGACTGAGATCGTCTGCATCCGGAGGGCGGACATAGGTCCCTTGAAAATTTGCCCGAAAAGCATCCTCAAGCTCTTCCCAACTTCCAATGGTGTTTTCGGGAAGGCTTTTGAGCCAATGCCGGGCTGGCCCTTTAAGCTTGAGGGGTAAGTATTTTATGGCGTGGAGGTCATCTCCTCTGGCCATGTGTATGTGGAGGATATAATCCTCGATCCAAACCCCAGGGTCTGTTGTTCCGTCGTACGCCTCTATGTTTACAGGCTTGAATCCCACTGGAAATTTATGGTCCAGCACCTCATCGGTGAAACATAGGGGGTGTGCGGCACCCCTGTATTTGGGTGTGCCATGATGTTTGGATATTTGTTGTGTTGCATTTCTTACTAGAGCTTGCTTTCTTGGCCCGTATATAGATCTGGCTGGGCCGTCTTTTTGATGTGGATCCTTTGGTGGATCGCGTGCCGGCTTGTGTGCGGAGCCACTTGCCGCTCCATGCTGGCCATGTGGTCGTCCATCCGACCATTGGCTTTCCTATTTTTTGACTGCGGGGGCTCTAAGGCCTCCTCGTCAAATTCAGGTAGTAGCTTTCGCTTTAGATAGCTTTTTGTGCGGCGACTACCGGCATATTTATCTGCGGTGTTGCGTACTTTGCTCCATCTGATTCTGAGTGCATCTTCCACAATTTTGAGCTTCCGCTTCTGCTTTTTCAGGCTATGCACGGTGGCGACGAGCCTTTTGTGGAGGTTCTTCTGCTCCATGAGTTTATCCGGCGTAAGGTTGTCGGGACTGTTGTTTTCACCGGGGACGGGGTGTTTGGTTTGTTTATCCAAGTTTCCCTGTTCGGACGCTTGCTCGAAGGCATGTTCGTCGTCCACCGGCTCATCCTGCTCTATGGCTGGGTCTGTATGGCTGCTGTCTCTGTCAAGGCGGGGCTTGGAGCGGCGCTTACGTCGCCGCTTTGATTGCTTTCCGAGTGAACGATCCCTCATTGCATCCATGTGTTCCTCATCGTCGCTTCCTTTGGGTGTGTCCACCATGTATACATCATGAGATGAGGTGGCTGTCCAGTGCCTTATAGGCGTTGGTTCGTGTCCGTCTCCTACATCGTCGTCCATACCGTCGATGTCTTCGGAGTCGAAGTCGAGCACGTCATTTAAATTATCGACAGTGGCTACGAAGTGGGTGGTGGGTGGGCTTTGAATTTCTTCATCATCCGCATCCCAACCTTGTTGACCATAGTCCGGCCAGGGCTCTCCTGATAAAGAGAGAGACTTTAGTGAATTTAGAATATCGCCGAAGGGCGAGTGCTGAAAGATGTCCGCGGCGGTGAACTCCATGATCGGCGCCCAATCGGGTTCGACCGGTCGGGGCGCGGAGGGCTCAGAGTCTGGAGAGGAGTCCGGCTCCTTGGAGTCACGAGCTTTGTAGAGAATAGGGCTGGTGTTTGGCTCGATCGCCGTAGAGATTGCAGCCCCCGAGGTGGTGTCTAACCACCCATCTGCGATTGGTGTGATCAGCTCCGAGCTAGGGGTCGGAGCGAACACAGGTGCGGCCTCCAGGGCACTGTTCGGCAGCAGAGCTAAATCATGCCCATCGTGACAGTGCGGCGCGCTCGGATGTGGCTCGAATCCGTCGAAGATTGAGTCTCCATGGATGTCGGCCGTGTAGTTCAAACTTCCAAATCTGACCTGATGGCCAGGGGCGTAGCTTTCGATCTTCTCCATATGGCCAAGCGAATTGGCCCGCAGTGCAAAGCCGGCGAATAAGAAGATCTATCCAGGGAGAAAAGTCTCACCCTGGATCGCATTGCTGTTGATGATCGGAGAAGCCTATCAGCGTTCTGGGAACGGGGGTCCCCAAACTTGCCTGCCTGCAGCCTGCGGCGTGGCTCAAAGGGGGGCCCAGCACGGCCCATCTTCATCAACACAGACCCAAGACCCTCTTGAGGGGCCAAGCCTCGCGGGGCGGATGACGCGGAGCTTCCTCAGGCACGGCCTCACCGGGCTGGCTCGCGAGGAGGCGGAGAGATCAAGGCGGGGTACCTAACGAGGTGCCCGTGACGCAAGCCATGACGACCAAGGGCGCCAGGCGGGCGCCAGCCCGCGCAGTGTCCTCCTTTCCCCTTTGGTGCAAAGGGGGCAAGCGCAGCCGTGGGGTACCGAGGCATCGGGCAAAGGTTGCCATTTCGGTGCAACAAGACCAAGACCAGGAGGACTGCAAGACGGAGGTCATCGTGGAGCCCAAGACGGCGTCACCACGAGAGCATTGTGCAGGCGAGGACCAACTTTAGTCAGGATAAGTGTACCAGATGTTCCCCTTCAAAATGGCAAATTGTTGGCGCCCTTCCCACTCAATATTTGGGAAGAGGCCCAGGGCCTTTGCATATAAATAGGACCAGCCACCCACAGGGTAGGGGGGATCGGATCGAATCAGAGAGAGAGAGAGAGAGAAGGGTGACTGAACTCCTCCTAGCAGTTCGTCCCCCCCGGCCATGAACAGACCCTCGCGAGGCTGTTCTTCCTTGTATTGTTCATCATCATCAGCCCAAGAGGCAATCCACCACACACTTGAGTAGGGTATTACACCACGACGGTGGCCCGAACAAGTATAAACCCTGTGTCTCTTGCGTTGTTCTTTCCATAGCTTAGATCTTAGCGAGGCGGAGGGGTGCAGGGTAGGTAGAAGGCGAAATCTCCACGCGCACCCCAGTGTTCAAACCTCAAGGGTCTGCCGGAACCCGAAATCCGACATTTGGTGCGCCAGGTAGGGGTGCGCCGGAATTCGTCTTCCACCACCCTGTTCTCCTCCGACCATCGCGTCCATGTCTGACGCTCGTCGGGCCCGCACCGAGCGCCGGCCCGCTCTCGCTTCCCGCATCGCCCAGACGGCTCCTGTCAGTGGGCGTCCTCGCCGTTCCCTGTCACCTGCCGTCAACGCCGCCACCGGCTCGGCGGGGGACGAGTAGCAAGCATCATCTCAGCATCCGTCAGTGCGGCAAGATGGCCGCACCGCTACTCCCTCGCTCACCCCAGCTGGTTCTTCGTCCCGCGCGCTCCGCACACCCATGGAGGCTCGAGTTGCACTCATCGCGGCAAACGAGCTCCTGCGCTACCGCCCCGTCGACGACGTCTACGAAGAATGGCTCGACCGCGTCGCCGAGCTTGTCCGCGCCGCAGGGGGTTCTCCTGCGCCCTCCATTCCGCTGCACCGCACCCCGCCCCGCACGGGCGACGAGGCTCCGGCGGTGCCCTGGCCGCCTCCTCCTCAAGAAGGCGCCATGGCTCCAAGGCGCGTGGCCCCTGGGCGGAACCCGCTCCGTCAGGTGCCAGCGCGGCAAGAGCAGAGCTGCCAAGAAGTCCCTCGCCAGCAAGAAGCTGCTTGGGCGCTCCCTGCTCCAGCACGTTGCGACCATGCTCCTGCTCCCGCACGCCAAGACCCCGCGCTGCTCCCAGCTGCAGCGCGTGGGGACATACAAAACCAAACTCTCCGTCACCCAAGGCCTCCTGTGGCCACAGCAGGCTGCCGCGCCTTCACCACCGAGCTACGCAGCGTCGCGTGGCCCGGCAAGTTCAAGCCAGACCTGCCTCCTCGTTACGATGGCATGGCCGACCCTCCGAAGTTCCTCTAGCTCTATGAGCTGGGCATCGAAGCTGCCAACGGAGACGAGAAGGTCATGGCGAACTGGTTTCCCATGGCGCTCAAGGACGGGGCCCACACCTGGCTCCTGAACCTGGCTCCAGGCACGATCTCCTCCTGGGCCGAGATGCGCACCCGCTTCATCGCCAACTTCCAAGGTACTCGCGACCGGCCACCCGCCGTGAGCGACATGCGCTGCATCAAGCAACAACCCGGGGAGACCCTGCAGAAGTACATCCAGCGCTTCAACAACGCATGCCTCAAGATTCCCAAGGTGACTGAGGAGGCCATCATCTCAGCCTTCTCCGACGGCGTGCGCGATGTCAAGATGAAGGAGGAGCTGGCGATGCATGAAGACCTGTGCACTTCCTTGGAGCTGTTCAACTTGGCAACCAAGTGCGCCAGGGCTGAGGAAGGGCGTCTCTCCCTCCTCGAGCTGCCTGCCGCAGACCCAGAAGAGAAGAAGCCCAAGGCCAAGGATGTGAAGCGCAAGGGGGCTGCCGTGCTCGCGGCAGAACCAGACACCAAGTGGGGCAGAGATCAGCCCGAACCTTCCAAGGGCAGTCGATACTTTGTGTACCACGACCTCCACACCCACAACACCAATGAATGTCAAGAGCTCCGAGCCGTGCGAGAAGGAAGGATCGGCCGTTGCCTTGACCGCGGTGACCGGGGCTACGGTCGAGGAGGAGGAAGGAACGCAGGACACTGGGAAGACCGTGGCCCGCGCCAAGGGTGGCGCGATCAACCTCGCGAGGATCGCTGGCAAGATCCGCCTCACGAGGGAGACTGGAGGGATCAGCCTCGCGAGGATCACCCGCAAGGCAACGCAGGCCTCCCTCCGCTGCCGCCGCAGCCAAGGAGAAACGAGGACCGCCACCAGGACGAGGGGGCTGGGGGCTTCCAGGAGCCGCGCGCGATCGCCTGCATCCTGGGCGGGGCTCAAGCCCCAGCCTCTCAACGCATCTTCAAGCAGTTCGCCCGCGAAGTGAATGCAGTCCTCCCCAAGCTCGAAGCCACGCGCCCTCTTAGGTGGTCGGCGTGCGCCATCACGTTCAGCTCAGCAGATCAGCTCAAGTGTGCGGCTACAGCCGGAGTCCTCCCGATGCTTTGTTCCCCAATCATCAGCAACGTGGTGGTCACCAGGACCCTCATCGATGGCGGGGCAGGGCCCAACGTCCTGTCCGTGGAAACATTCAACAATCTCCAGGTGCCCTACAGCCAGCTTCAGCCAACCAAGCCTTTCTCCGGAGTCACCGACGGCTTCACGGTCCCGATTGGGCAGGTCCGCCTCCCTGTCACCTTCGGGGCATGCGACAACTACTGCACCGAGCTCATCGACTTCGACGTCGCTCACATTCGCCTACCATACAACGCCATCCTTGGGTACCCAGCGCTGGCCAAGTTCATGGCCGTAACTCACCACGGCTACAACGTCCTCAAGATGCCAGGAAGTGGCGGAGTCATCACGGTGCCCTATGAAGAGAAGGACGCGGTGTGTTCCTTGGAACGAGCCTTTCAGGCCGCGTCACTGGAAGACCCGGATCGCGGAAGCAGGAGGCTTCCCGAGACCGCCCCCAAGAAGAAGAAGACATCATCTGGCCCGACCCCTCAGGAGGCAGGCCCCTCTGGGCCCGCGCCTGCCCAGGGGGAACCTCTTTCCATTGCATAGGAAAGCGCGCCCGGCACCCTCCTCAGGCAGGGCTCGGGGGCTCTCCCCTGGAGGGCCACCGACCTGGCTAGGGTCATGAGGGAGGCGCTTGGGCACCACATGGAGGCGTGTTTCAAAGCATGTTTCCCTCAAGAAGGAGTAAGGCAAGGAGAGCCAGACTCTCAGGAGTTCGTCAGCAAGGCCATTCAGGAGCTACAGGAGTCAAGAGTCATGAAAGGCGGCCGCCGCCTACCAGCAGTGGCTCCCCATCCAGGCGAGGATGGTGGGTTGCGCGTCTGCATCGACATACCAGGGCTCAATCGAGTCGCCTCTCTGGAGCTCCTCTGGCCCTCGCGAGTGGGGCGCTGCGGAGGCCCACCCCACAGCTATGTTTGCATGCCTTACGGCTTGCCGAACGCGGCTGCCACATACCAGCGCCTCATGAGGGGCATCATGGAGGCACCAGAGGCCAGGCGTTCCGCAGCCCTGGCGGAGATGGAGATGGTCCGCGAGGAGCCACCAGCGCCTTCGGAGCCTCCCGAGGCCCCTAGGCCTGGGGGCTCGTGAGGATCGGCTTCCGCAGCCCACCGAGTCTACTACACCAACAGTCCTTCGTCCTCAACATCATCAGGTGACATCTTTCAAGTTTCATTTCCAGCTGGGAGCGCCCCCCCAGGGCTGCATTATTCCCAGGTCGCGTGGGTCCGTCCCTGTGGCATGTATCCCTTTTATTTCATGCTGTTAGCTTACCTTTTTGGGGGCGCCCTTCGGGCTGCATCATCCCCCAAGTCGCTCGGGCCTGACCCAGTGATGTCCGCCTTCCCAGCATCTGTTTGAATGAATCCACTCCTTCGCGGCTAATGCGTTTGACCTAGTTGCCCACTCAACTGACGCCAATTGACGGAACTGCTCCCAAACGGCACGACGCTTGCGCATGGGTCCGTCCCTGCAACACCGACAAACCTGAATGGCTGAGCTCTGGCCGCGGCAGCCCCGCATGGCGCCACCTCGTCAAGCCTTCAGTGCCTCATCGCCCCTCGGAAGCAACCAACGACTGACTGTCAATTGTCATGGCAACCCCTCGTTCTTTTTATGATGGGTTTATAGGATCTCCTGAAGGAGCCGCATCAGGCGAGGCCCTTGCGGTGTCTCCTTCACTCTCATCCGCGCAAACCGCTTGCACGTTAAAGGGGGGGGGTGCCTGAGCATCGCGACTCAGGGCTCCTACTGGCTCTCCAGCCCTCACCCTCTGGCCTTAACCACGGCATCGCGACCTGGCATACCAGCGACGGCTGAGACTCGCTCGAGGGCCGGGACCCGAGGAAGTAGAGCAGAAAGGGGAGCAAAGGCAAGAGGGGAGGGACACGCGAGGACTTCGCCGGGCAACCTCACGCCTGCCGATGCATGGACCCGGCAACACACCAGTGAGCAACCCCTGATTCTCGAGATAAGTCACCACCCGGAAGCAACAGCTACCATGGCACCATCCCCGCACATAATGCAATCCCATGTTAGCGACGCTGCTCTCCTTTCTCACCGAACGACGACTGCTTGAGCGCCAAAGGGGACCTCCTGAGCATCACGACTCAGGGGCTCTTACCGGACTCCGGGTCGCTCACCTCCTGGCCTTGACCACGACATCGCGACCTGGCATACCAGCGACGGCTGAAGCCGCCTTGGGACTGGGACCTGTCGGCGCAGAGCACCAAGCCCTCGTGAGGTTCGAAAGGGGGAACTGAGCTAAGACGGAATGAGCAACTTGCACAATTCTACGACAAGGGTTATATTGACAAAACAAGATCACAGGCACCTTACAAGCCCCCACGGGACACGTCTTTGATTCCACGCAAGGAACATATCCTAAAAGGACGCTAACTACGCGCGCCCCTGCAAAAGATGCCATCATCAATAGTGGGCCGTCAAGCACCGGTGCCAACCCCATCCAGATCAGAGGCGGCGACGGCCTGACGAGCCCGCCCTGCTCCAGGAGCGGCGCCGGCTCGGGGGCTCGTAGCTGTCGTCGCTCGTCTCCGGAGTTGCGAAGAGCTCGCCGGAGTCGCTGGAACCTCCGACGCCTCCGCCGCCTGAGGAGCCGCCAAGGGAGCGGTCGGCGGGCCCAGTCCTCGCCGCAACAGGGTCCCGGCCACCTCTCCCGGGGCAGCACTCCAGCCGGCGCCCGTTCGCATCGAAGACCTTGAAGAACATCACCGAAGCACCGTCGTACTCCAAGTGGATCACGAAGGCGCCTCTTGTCCTGCAAACCCGGGTGACTTCGCTCCAGCCTCGAGTCATGAAGACCTCGCCCGGGGCAACGACCGCGACCTCTGCCTCGGTCGCGAGGGTGCTGCAACCGGCGTGCTGCAGCCAAAGCTCTAGGAGTTCTCCCTGCGGGATGATGGAGGCGAAGAAGGGAGGAAGGCGAATCCAAGACCGAGGAGGCATGGCGGTGTGGAACACGAACTCTCGAGAGGAGCCCTCAGTGTGGACCCCAGGGGGACGACCCACACCTTCATGACCCGTCGGCGCCGACGGCGGCGCCGCCCATGGCGATCAACATCAGCTCCTTCAGGGCCCTCGTTGTGGGCGTACAAAGGAAGCGGGAACCCCGGCGGTGGCCGCTCGCACCAGGGCCTCGACACCACCTAATGGGCCCCCTCGTCCGGGCCGTGGAGGACGAGCCGTTTCTTCGGCGGGAGTGGGTCTGGTTCCTCTCGGGGAGCCTTTCCCTTCTCTGCCATCGAGAACCGGCGGATCGGAGCCATCACAGCAAGACGGAGCATACCGGGAAGAAGGAGAAGCAAGAAGGGATGGACTGGAAGGGCGTGCACCGTTCCGTACTTATGGCCGGCGAAGGCCAACCGCCGACCTCCACGATCGCAGGTAATCCTGACCCGCTTTGCATGCAGGGACTTGTCCAATCCGTGCAGTTGCCGAGGCGCCATGGGGAAGTGGAGACGCCCACGCCCAATCGACGGCCACATGGCGCCCAAGGCCGCAGGCTGATAGGGCCCGCGGCGCTTCGCTCTTGCCCTTCCGCCTCCCTACACGGCCAAGTCCGGGCGCGCCTTGGGCCCGGGGGCTACTGTCGGCGTTATGGGAACGGGGGTCCCCAGACTTGCCTGCCTGTGGCCTGCGGCGTGGCTCAAAGGGGGGCCCAGCACGGCCCATCTTCATCAACACATACCCAAGACCCTCGCGAGGGGCCAAGCCTCGCAGGGCGGATGACGCGGAGCTTCCTCAGGCACGGCCTCACCGGGCTGGCTCGCGAGGAGGCGGAGAGATCAAGGCGGGGTACCTCACGAGGTGCCCGTGACGCAAGCCATGACGACCAAGGGTGCCAGGCGGGCGCCAGCCCGCGCAGTGTCCTCCTTTCCCCTTTGGTGCAAAGGGGGCAAGCGCAGCCGCGGGGTACCGAGGCATCAAGCAAAGGTTGCCATTTCAGTGCAACAAGACCAAGACCAGGAGGACTGCAAGACGGAGGTCATCGTGGAGCCCAAGACGGCGTCACCACCAGAGCTTTGTGCAAGCGAGGACCAACTTTAGTCAGGATAAGTGTACCAGATGTTCCCCTTCAAAATGGCCAATTGTTGGCGCCCTTCCCGCTCAATATTTGGGAAGAGGCCCAGGGCCTTTGCATATAAATAGGACCAGCCACCCACAGGGTAGGGGGGATCGGATCGAATCAGAGAGAGAGAGAGAGAGAGAGAGAGAGAGAGAGAGAGAGAGAAGGGTGATTGGACTCCTCATAGCAGTTCGTCCCCCCCAGCCAAGAACAGACCCTCGCGAGGCTGTTCTTCCTTGTATTGTTCATCATCATCAGCCCAAGAGGCAATCCACACACACTGGAGTAGGGTATTACACCACGACGGTGGCCCGAACCAGTATAAACTCTGTGTCTCTTGCGTTGTTCTTTCCATAGCTTAGATCTTAGCGAGGCGGAGGGGTGCAGGGTAGGTAAAAGGCGAAATCTCTGCGCGCACCCCAGTGTTCGAACCTCAAGGGTCTGCCGGAACCCGAAATCCGACAAAGCCATCGGGCCTAAAAGTGACGACACAGAGGAACTCTTAATGAAAGAACCAATGTCGGTGTAAAAACCGGTGGATCTCGGGTAGGGGGTCCCGAACTGTGCGTCTAGGTCGGATGGTAACAGGAGGCAGGGGACACGATGTTTTACCCAGGTTTGGGCCCTCTTGATGGAGGTAAAACTCTACGTCCTGCTTGATTAATATTGATGATATGGGTAGTACAAGAGTAGATCTACCACGAGATCAGAGAGGCTAAACCCTAGAAGCTAGCCTATGGTATGATTGTTGGTCGTACTACAGACTAAAACTCTCCGGTTTATATAGACATCGGAGAGGGCTAGGGTTACACAGAGTCAGTTACAATGGTAAGAGATCTACATATCCGTATCGCCAAGCTTGCCTTCCACGCCAAGGAAAGTCCCTTCCGGAGATGGGACAAAGTCTTCAATCTTGTATCTTCATAGTCCAGGAGTCCGGCCGAAGGTACAGTCCGGCCATCCGGACACCCCCTAATCTAGGACTCCATCAGGGAGGAAGTACCCCGGCGAAGACGCCGGTGGGGAAACCGACTCCACAGATGAAGACACCGCCGCCTCGACAAAGAAGGGTCGGTGCCGCAACAGTAAATGTAAGGGCAAGACTATGCTTGCCGTTGAGGGATCCGGCGAGCCCGGCGCTGCCAAAAAGGCCAAACCTGATGACCCCGTCAAGGAGGTTGCCAGGTGTGCTGCCTGTTTGGCCCTGGCAGCCGCTGGCAAGCTAGGAGGCTCCGACAAGCAGTACTGCAAGATCCACCGCACCAAGGGCCATGACCTCCAGAACTGCGGATAGGTTGAGCTGCTGGCAGAAAAGTAGAAGGCTGAATATGAAAGGAGAGACAAGGAGAAGGGTCAGGATGGTGCCGAGGGGTCCGACAAGAATCGTGGTGGCCAAGGGGGTTGCCGCGGCAAAGATAACCAACAAGAGAGGCCCGCTCAGGGTCACGACAAGAAAGACAAAGATGATGATCATGACGAGGACGACGAGTCCGGCGAGCACGAGTTCTAGAAGGCTACAGAGGCCATGTGCGTCAACGGTGGTGCCTCGTTGCACACCTTGCACCGCCAGCTGAAGCAGTGTGCACGTGAGGTCACTGCGGCGGAGCCGTCGTTCGATGCCCAGAAGCCACTGAAGTGGTCCTGCATGCCCATCGTTTTTCACACCGAGGATCACCCTGATTGCACAACTGCGGTCGGGTGTTTGCTGTTGTTGGTTTCACCAACAATACGCAACCTCAAGGTGACCAAAGTGCTGGTTGACGGTGGGGCCGGTCTAAATTTGATCTCGCTCGCTATGATCAAGAAGCTGGAGATTCCTGATGGAGATCTCGAGGAGACGGGCACGTTCCAAGGGGTTAACCCGGGAAGGAGTCAGCCGAAAGGTAAAATCACGCTGCCTGTTACATTCGGGGGCGAGCTGAACTACATGACAGAGAAGATCGTTTTTTTATGTTGCCGAGATCCCCCTGCCGTACAACGGGATCCTTGGCCGCCCGCGCTGGCCAAGTTCATGGCGGCGTCACACTACGCCTACAACACATTAAAGATGTCGGGGCCGCTGACCATCATCACCGTCCCCTCTAATAAGAAAGACGCACTCATCTGCGCCGACCAACTCTACTGAGAGGCAGTTGCAGCAACTGCCGCCAGGGCACTTGCTCCTCCCGCTGAAGCCCCGGGAAGGAAGAAGGCTGACAAGACCTGTTGCACCCACTCCGGCAAGCGCACCTCTTCGGAGTGTTGTGCTCCCGTTGAGGACGTGCTAGAGAGCTCCACCGGCAAGATCAAGAAGTCCAAGGCTGCACCACCAGAAACCAAGAAGGTGTCCATCAAGGAGGATGGGACGGGCGGGGCTTTCACTATAAGCTCCACCCTCGACAGCAAATACGAAAGCGCGCTCATCGCCTTCTTGTGAGCGAATGTCGATGTATTTGCATGGCAAGCATCTGACATCCCCGGCGTTCCCAGGGAGGTGATTGAGCACCATCTTGCTGTCTGTCCTCACGCACGGCTCGTCAAGCAGAAGGTCAAGAAGCAAGCTTTGGAGCGACAAGAGTTACTCCAAACGGCATTATTATGCATAAAAACAATATAAATAACAGTAGGTAAACATGATGCAAAATGGACGTATCAGGGGGATCGATCACGGAGGGCTTCTACATTATCTTTGCTGCCTCCTGATGATGCGTGAGTAGTTCAGCATAGACCTACGGGTCCATAGCTAGTAGCTAGACAACTTATTCTCCCTCTTTGATCTTCAATGCCATGTTCTCGTCAATTTTCTTGGAGTTCTATCCGATGTAATCTTCTTTTGCGGTGTGTTTGTTGGGATCCGATGAATTTCGGGTTTATGATCAGATCATTCATTGAAAGTAATTGAGTATATTCTAAACTTTATTATGCATGATTGTTATAGCTTTGTATTTCTCTCTGATCTATCTGTTTCGTCTGGCCAACTAGAATGATTTATCTTCAGTGGGAGATGTGCTTTGTGATTGGTATGATCTTGCGGTGCTCTATATCCCAGTGACAAAAAGGAACAAGAAGGGTATTTGTATTATTGTCATTAAGGGTAAAACAACGGGGTTTATTCATATTGGTTGGGTTTACTTTGTCTACATTCACTGGTGCACGTCGGTCCTAAACAAACGGTTTTTTACCCCTTTCCGCGACGGCATTTGGAACCGTCGCCTAGTGAGTGTGGGTGATAGGGGGGTCCTTCCCACACGACCCAGAAACCATCGGGGATAGGAAGCCTGGATGCATACAATTGTCCCTATATAACCGTTTCCGATATCTCGAATATCCCAAACGCTTCATCCTTGCTACCCGTTTGTGCTCGCATTGCCATCGCAATTGGAGTTTTGTGGTTCTGCCTAAAACCAGGCAGATTCTAGGCTCGGGAGTTTTCCAGGCAGATTCTAGGCAGATTCCAGGTATGGGAGATTTACGATGCCTGGCACATCACAAACAGTAGATGAGTATAAACCGGGTACGATAGGTAGACAATCACACAGATTTAGTTTTCCTGCACTGTATGCGATAGTGTCGGACATCGCACACGTTTTGCGAACGGCAATTGTGTGCATGATTGCACACGTTTCCTCTCCGTGAACCATCTCGGATTATGGTGTATATCGCAAATGTTTGTGTTTTACCAATCGTGTGTCCCGTAATGACCTGCACAACGTAATTTCGCCCTAATTTAATTGCTGCTATTTAAAATTGTACCTAATTTTAACTTGAAAGTAGGCTATAGCTTTATTCATATCCATCATGTTCAAACAATTAATGCATTATTTGATTCACAGGTACATATGTTTAAGAATTATAGAAGCACCGAATAAAGAATGATGTACCAGGGTTCTATACTTGTACTATTACAGATGGTAAAGAAAGAGGCGACAGACATTCCAGTTGCTGAACAAGGTGAAGCGGAATGGCCCTATTGTGCTCTCCTGGATGCAGAAGGCATGCAGTACTGTAGTCCAACCCCTTGTGATGGCCGGACGCCAATCATGTAGTTTGAGAAATAATCTTGAGTAAACTGCTTCAGGATCCACTGCAAAAGAAAAAAGATTCAGATATTGTCATCTAAGACAACCCATTACGGGCAGTAAAAAGAAGGCTACATGGTTCTTACTTACCATCTTGCAGTTCACGGTTGTCTTGCATAAAGTGTAAACAAATAGTTCGATTGACATCTTTTGACCCATTTTAGTAACAATCTTTATCAGTTTCCTCACTTGATGCTAGTTCATGAATATCTGATTGCCCCATGCAAAGAAAGGGTCGAAGTGTGGATCTTTGGCAATGATATATGTACCTAAAAGCACCAAGTTAATATTAGAAGCTAAACAACAATTGAAAAATGATGTAGTACAACATTCCATCCATCCCATTATATAAGATTTTATTACATGTATATCTAGAAATCATCAGAACATTAAGGTAACACTCTTCCTTGTTGCTATGTAGCCTGTGATTGCATATTTAGTCATTCAGTACAATGCATGTTGCTAAACAACAATTGAAAAATGAAAAGGCATGTTAACTGTAATATCCTTAACAACAACCAAATATCGTAATTCATAGTGGTATTGTTGAAACTGTTATTGATGAAATTGAACTGCACAGCAAATAGTTGCACATATAGACCATCACATTGTGAAGAACTAAAATAAACAATTCATAAGGACATCTCTAGGCGATCCATAAAAAGTTAAAGGACTAAAACCCTTAGTGGATATATATACTCCAACAATTTTTGGCCCTTTCTAGTCGATCCCCTAAACTTAAGGTTGTAAACTTCAATTTGATCAAGTTCAAAGCAGGTTCAACCGAAAGTAGCATGCGTTCAAACATAAACAAAGATAGTTTTGCATAAACGAACATAAAACATAAATTTAAACTAAGCTAAAATACTTTCGGTCAAAGTAGAGGTCGAGCCAATCCTTCCTCGTCATATATGGTGTGCCGCGAGCCGGGTTCGGGCCAGTACCGTCGTTGGGGTCGTTGGGAAGGCACTCCTCCACTCGTCAACGTCGATCTCCTCGTCCTGGGGGCCCACCTCGACGCCCTTCGTGCCGCCGTCGCCGCCGCCTTCGACCTCGTCATCAGAGGAGAGCGTGATAACCTCCCCGCCCTCCGCACCGCCGTCCATGCCGCCTTTGACCTCATCATCGAAGGAGAGCATGATAACCTCGCCGCCATCCGCGCCGACAAAGATCGCCTGCTCTGCCTCCACGAGCTCCGGGTGCTGCCGGTGGAGCTCTTGCATGTAGGCCTCATTAGTGGCCTCGGCCTCAAGACGCTCTCTTGCCTCGCGGTCCTCCCGCGCCATAGCCGAGTTCACCACCCCTGGCTCCGGCGGAACGAGGTGGATCGGACGTGTACCGAAGGGGAAATTGAGCCTAGCCGCCGCGCCGTGGTAGCGGACCTGCCAGCGGTCGTACTCCATGGCTGCGAGCTCGGCCGTGTGGAAGCTACTAAGCCACCGGCGGGTGTGGGTCTCTCGATTTGTAATCTCGGCAACCCACATCCCCCACCGCCGCTGCCGGGCCCCGAGGTAGGACTCCATCGGCTGTCGGGTCCGGGGGAGGACGGGGAAGTCCTGAACCGGTGTAGGGGCACGATGGCGGGCAGATCGGGGGACCGGTGACGGCAGATTGAGCCCACGGAGGATGACGGGGACACCTCGGTGGCCACCTCGCCGGCGTCGGGCGAAAAGGCCGTGACAAACCTCTTTTTGGCCATTGGCTACTTGAGCTCCCCAGCACACAGGCAGAGGTTGAGGATGGAGGCGCCGACGATGGCGGCGACCTACCAATGGTTTCGAGGGTGTCTGTGTGAGCAGAGGTTTTGTTTGAGGAAATACTGCGGCAAATAAAATTTTTACTAGGTGGGAGTAACAAGGCGGGGCTACTGAAAATTTGGATCAAGGGCGACTAGATATTTTTGGGATTGCGAGAGATGCAGAGGCGGGAGTAAAATGCCGGGGCTACTGAAAATTTGAATCAAGGGATTGAAGCAGAGAGGGAGGCGGAGGCGGGAGTTTTGGGGGACCGAGCTAGTGTGCTTGACACGCCGGCTGTGGACTGTAGCCGACGCACCTTCTCGCGTAAGCCATAGGCATACTATACACCGACGGTGCTCCAAGATATTTTGTACTACATCTCACATGGTTGGTGAGAATAAACTGTGTGGGATCTACTTGATTTGAATTACAAAATGGGGTCACAGCGGCAATGGACGGTGTTTGAATTGCTAGACCTTTTATATGTAGTGAACATGCAACTGTATGTGTGTCATAAAAGAATTGGGATTATTCAGGGTTCGTTTGGACATTTCATACATTAAACTGGTTTTCTAGCCATTTCAGGTGCACAATTCAAAATTAAACTACATGCACATGCTCCGGTGCATACAAATTGGTTGAAAAATCAAATATGTGTCCTTTAGTGCATGCTTAGGTCCCATGGAAGAAATGGGAATGAATTTTTTGGGGTTCGTCTGGCCTTTTTATACATGAACTGGGTTTTCTAGGCATTTTATGTGCATAATTCAAATTTGAACTACAAGCACATGCTCCAATGCACCAAAGTTGGTTGAAAAATCACATGTGTGTCCTTGGGTGAATTTCTAGGTCCCATGCAAGAGATGGGAATGAATTTCAAACACCAGTTCGCTGTTGATTGCCGGCAAAACGTTGAGATGCCTGGTTTTAAAATTCTAGTAAATCCAAAACCCGTCTGAAATTCATGAAACTTGGCATGCTATCATGGAGCGGCATCAGCATGCCGTGGTGAAATTTTTGTCCCATTTGGGGCAGGTTTGGGTATAAGCTTCTCACAAATCAGAGGTTCTCACAACAAGCATAATGGTTTCGAAAGGGAACGTACCACCTTTGGGGACGAGACGATATCCATTGCCTCTTATTGCATTCAAAAAATTTCTAGTGTCAACATAGAACAACGTGAGTGTTGTGTTCAATCTTGGAATTTTCCGGGGTTCGTTTGGCCTTTTTATACATTAACTGGGTTTTATGTGCATAATTCAAATTTGAACTACAAGCACATGCTCCAATGCACCAAAGTTGGTTGAAAAAACACAGGTGTGTCCTTGGGTGAATTTCTAGGTCCCATGCAAGAGATGGGAATGAAATTCAAACACCACCATGGCACTGTTGATTGCCGGCAAAACGTGGAGATGCCTGGTTTTTAAATTGTAGTAAATCCAAAACTCGTCTGAAATTCATGAAACTTGGCATGCTATCATGGAGCGGCATCAACAAGCCATGGTGAAAATTTTGTCCCATTTGGGGCAGGTTCGGGTATAAGCTTCTTACGAACCAGAGCTTCTCACAACAAGCATGATGGTTTCGATAGGAAACGTACCACCTTTGGTGATGAGACGATGTCCGTTGCCTCTTATTGGTTTCAAATATTTTCTAGTGTCAACATAGAACAACAGGAGTGTTGTGTTCAATCTTGGAATTTTTCGGGGTTCGTTTGGCCTTTTTATACATTAATGGGTTTTCTAGGTATTTTATGTGCATAATTCAAATTTGAACTACAAGCACATGCTCCAATGCACTAAAGTTGGTTGAAAAATCACATGTGTGTCCTTGGGTGGATTTCTTGGTCCCATGCAAGAGATGCCACTTAAATTCAAATACTAGGGCACTATTGATTGCCAGCAAAACATTGAGATGCCTGGTTTTTAAATGCTAGTAAATCCAAAACTTGTCTGAATTCATGAAACTTGGCATGCTATCATGGAGCGGCATCAACATGCCATGGTAAAAAATTTATCCCGTTTGGGGAAGGTTCGGGTATAAGCTTCTCACAACAAGCATGATGGTTTCAATAGGGAACGTCCCACCTTTGGGGACGAAATGATATCCATTGCCTCTTATTGCTTTCAAATATTTTCTAGTGTCAACATAGAACAACAGGAGTGTTGTTTCATTTTTGTGATTTTTCGGGGTTTGTTTGGACATTTTTATGCATTAACTGGGTTTTCTAGGCATTTTATGTGCATAATTCAAATTTGAACTACAAGCACATGCTCCAATACACCAAAGTTGGTTGAAAAAATCACATGTGTGTCCTTGGGTGAATTTCTAGGTCCCATGCAAGATATGGGAATGAATTTCAAACACCAGGGCACCATTGATTGCCGACAAAACATTGAGATGCCTGGTTTTTAAATTCTAGTAAATCCAAAACTCTTCTGAAATTCATGATACTTGGCATGCTATCATGGAATGGCGCCCGACATGATGTGGTATTTTTCGTGTCCATTTTGAGAGAAGGGGCACTCAAATAGTGACAACCAACAAAAGCATTTTGAAAAAATAGCTACCACTTAATATCTCAAATGTTTGTATAATTCAAAACGTGTGCATTTTGTTAACCATCCACGTGATGCCACGTGTCTTGTTTTTAATGGCTGTAGGAGGTGCCGTGTGGACTGTTTCTTAACCTTGACTGAACGGGAGGCGTGCCAGTGCAGTCCGGTGCGCAGGCTGACTGAGAGGTGTGCAAGCTGTCCTCCAATGCGCAGGCTCACCGGGAAGCGTGCGAGCTTTACGCTGCGCAGGCTCACTTGGAAGCGTGCGAGCTTTACGCTGCGCAGGCTCACTTGGAAGCGAGCCCTTTGACTTCCATGGCCACCCGCCTTCCTCTCCATTAATAGCGCCCGAGCCGCTGTTTAATATGGGCATCCTTACTGTTCGCCTCCCATTCCCCTCCCCCCCCGCAAACCTCCACCGCCATGGCACAGAATGATCATCTGCCACTAGTCTTCAAGTTTGGTGAAGTTGACTCTGAGCCGGAGGAGATAGAAAATAAGGAGGAACGGGGCCTCATTGACATGGCCCAGAACGAGCTGGTCGCGGTGGTTGCTTCCCCCACTCCCGTCCCAGCTCCCATCCATGCGCTCGCTCCATCGACCATCCCCGTAGCATTGACGGGCTGGTCGCCGAGCACTATCGCAGAGCTGGAAGCCGTGGGCGTCGCCGAGGTCTCCGCGGACCCATGCGAGCTCGTGTACATGCCAGCGCAAGCGCCCATGCCCGTGCCCGTGCGCGCCCCTCCACCCATCGTGCCGCCGGCCCCCGTGCGTTTGGCTGCATCCGCCGCGCCCCTCCACCCACTGTGGCGCCCGTCCCCGTGCATTTGGCTGCACTCGCCGTGCCTGTGCCCATGCCCCCCCCTCAGCGGCATGGGACGCTGCCGCCGACCGCTCCCTCTCAGCGGCGCTAGTTGACGTCCTCCCCTGCCCCGCCCGTCGATCGCGCGACGACATGATGTTTGATGTACAAGTGAAGAACATTTTGTGCTGCCTTGAAGACTTCAACAACGGCATCCCGGAGGACGACAACGACAACGACGGCACGGCACGCCGCCTCCACCATCACCGGAAATAGTTTTTTGGGGTTTAATACTGTATCTCGAATTCTCGATCATATGAATATAAATTCGCAGTGTCACTGAATGAAAGATATGGTTTGAACGAACTTGCTTTTTTCTCTCTTAATGTACAGACTTATGAAACAATTTTCTTTTGAAAAAAGGTCAACGGTTTTTAAATATAAAACACTCATCACAAACGTTTTAGTTAGAACACCTGTATGCAAACTGACAGCTTCCCCAGGAAGCCAAGGGAAAATGTGCCGAGCAGGATTTCTGCATCCCTTCAATGCAAACGGTTGTTTTGCATGACCCGTGTGCAACCACATACAAATAATTGGGTAAGATTTGCATATCTTTCATTTTGGGTATGTTGCCATTTCTCAAACTGGAAAGATTGACATTTGTTTATCTAGTAACATTGCCATTTGTCAACCTTGTAACACTGTGATTTGCCAAAATATGCAGCTACAAATCACTAGCACTATCTAATTTTTGCAACTAAAATCACTAGCACTGTTCATATGGACGCCACTAGCAAGCGTGAGTTCATGGACGCATATGCAAATGTACCATTGATTGCATACAACAAGTCATCAACCCATAACGACACCAAGGATACATGTTGGATTATAGATCATTTCCAACAAAACATTCTAGTAAAGTTTTTCTCACGCAACAAATAACAAAGCGATGAAATGAACTTTAGCTCAACCACTCGTCGGTGTTGGAACGCTTGCTTTGAACCAGAAGTGATTCTCTGGGAAGGGCCAACTACTGTCAATCTCGAGACCAACGCAGGACTGATCATCCAGGCTGAAGCGGCCTATTTCAATACCCATATTGGGACGGTAGGGAAGCATAGTAATGTCCGAGGTATAGATACAATTGCTTCTCATAAATGGTAGTAATGTTGTGTCAACAGCAGCTGGATCGCCTTCCACCATCATTGGATAGTTTTGTCCAAGGAAGAGCAAGTTTCCTCCAAGACTTTCAATGCTGAACCACGGAGAAGGTGTTGGCGCTAGTACACCAGTATCCATCCCGAATACCCTGCAATGGATGTTGGAATAGGTCCGGAGAGTGCGACCATACGAGACAACCCCTGCTTCCGTAGTAACATCAGTAGTGCCCTGTATACACACAAGAAGAGGTGATCCATCGGAATAAGTTGCCAGGCGCCACTGAGTATATGGGTCCTGCTCGTGAATAAAATTTTCAAGTATAGGTGGTGGAATGTTCACATGACCTTGGAAACACAAGAAGGTTACTTAGTAAAGGGAAACTAGCTAACTCGTATGCATGTGGATGAAACAATTATAATTATGGTGGAAGACAAATGTACCAAAATCATGAGGATTCCATGCAAAAATAGTGCCACGAGTGGTGGCAGCAAACACAAGACCCTCGTATTAAATTGCATCACAGTACTCATTAGTGTATAGAAACTGATTTTTGAGCAATATCCATCGAGTTGAACCATGAAGGACGGAAACAAGCTTGTCGAAGATAGCAACAGCATAAGCATTCCTATAACCCAAAAGCGGTTGGGAACTCGACAAATTGCTATCTTTCATAGACGACAGTCAGCCTGATCGTATTTGAACTCACGTAGAATACCGGTGTACTCAACCGCTGGGAAGTCCTCTGAGAATTTTCGAGGTGGAACCCGGTGACGAGTGTACACATTCACAAGTTCCCACTCGTAGTTGTACCCAATATAAACAACCCAATATCCATTTGCGCCTGCCCAAGCCTTGCCCTCAAGTGATGGCATATTAACATCATACGCATCATTATCAAGTGGCATCAACTTACCCAAGGCGAGGCTTCCCTCGTCCCCACGCCAGCCAGCGGGGTCATGGCGAAGAAGATAGGGGAGATCAAACCGCTCCTGAACCCTTGGGTTCCTTGTAATGATGTTATTAGTTGAGTCAAGAATGGTCTCGAACGAACCTGCCATGCTAGCCGAGGTGATGACGTCGGACCGATCAATGAGTTCCTCCACCGCGTCATCATTCAGATCAGGGCAAGAATAACGGGGTCGTTTCCGGCTTGTTCCCTCCATGGACAAGACGATCAAACAATGGCAGAAGGAAGGGTGAAGGGAAATGGAGGAGGGAGGAAGAGCTAGCGTGCGACAGCAGTTCCAAATCGAGAGGGAAAGGCGAAGAGTCGATGGACGGTTGCCACGGTACATGAAGATGCGCTTGGGGAGCGAACGGTTGCCACAGTGGTCACACATTGACGGCAAGGGCCAAGTGAACCGCATGCAATCTCATTGCACAACACACACATCTTGTAAAATTAAACCATTTCTGTACTCTTCTGTCAACGCAAACAGTCATCCGAGTGAACCGCATGCCGTACATCACTGGTACCTCTTGAGCACTGCGTTGGTTTTCCCTTGAAGAGGAAAGGGTGATGCAGCAAATTAGCATAAGTATTTCCCTCAGTTTTTTAGAACTAAGGTATCAATCCAGTAGGAGACTACACGCAAGTCCCTCGTACCTACACAAACAAATAAGAACCTCGCAACCAATGCGATAAAGGGGTTGTCAATCCCTTCACAGTCACTTACAAAGAGTGAGATCTGATAGAGATAATAATAATAAGATAATTTTTTTGGTATTTTTATGATATAGATTGAAAGTAAAGATTGCAAAATAAAATAGATTGGAAACCTATATGATAAAAGATAGACCAGGGGGCATAGGTTTCACTAGTGGCTTCTCTCAAGATAGCATAAGTATTACGGCGGGTGAACAAATTACTGTCGAGTAATTGATAGAGAAGTGCATAATTATGAGAATATCTAGGCATGATCATGTATATAGGCATCACGCCCGCGAAAAGTAGACCGAAATGATTCTGCATCTACTACTATTACTCCACACATCGACCGCTATCCAGCATGCATCTAGAGTATTAAGTTCATAAGAACAAAGTAACGCATTAGGCAAGATGACATGATGTAGAGGGATAAACTCAAGCAATATGATATAAACCCCATATTTTTATCCTCGATGGCAACAATACAATACGTGCCTTGCTGCCCCTGCTGTCACTGGGAAAGGACACCACAATATTGAACCCAAAGCTAAGCACTTCTCCCATTGCAAGAAAGATCAATCTAATAGACCAAACCAAACTGATAATTCGAAGAGACTTGCAAAGATAACCAATCATACATAAAAGATTTCAGAGAAGAATCAAATATTGTTCATAGATAAACTTGATCATAAACCCACAATTCATCGGATCTCGACAAACACAAAGAGTTACATCAAATAGATCTCCAAGAAGATCGAGGAGAACATTGTATTGAGATCCAAAGAGAGAAGAAGCCATGTAGCTAATAACTATGGACCCGAAGGTCTGTGGTAAACTACTCACACATCATCGGAGAGGCTATGGTGTTGATGTAGAAGCCCTCCGTGATCGATCCTCCCTCCGGCGGAGCTCCGGAAAAGGCCCCAGGATGGGATCTCTTGGGTACAGAAGGTTGCAGCGGTGGAAATACGGTTTCGTGGTGCTCCTGGATGTTTTCGGAGTATATGGATATATATATATAGGAGGAAGAAGTAGGTAGGTGGAGCTGCGAGGGGCCCACGAGGGTGGGGCGTGCCTTGGGGGCAGGAGCACCTCCCTGCCTCATGGCCTCCTCGTTGATTTCTTTACATCTACTCCAAGTCCCCTGGATCACGTTTGTTCCAAAAATAACTCTCCCGAAGGTTTCATTCCGTTTGGATTCCGTTTGATATTCCTTTTCTGCGAAACACTGAAATAGGCAAAAAACAACAATTTGCACTGGGCCTTGGGTTAGTAGGTTTGTCCCAAAAATAATATAAAAGTTTATAAATAAGCCCATTAACATCCAAAACAGATAATATAATAGCATGGAATAATAAAAAATTATAGATACGTTGGAGATGTATCAATCACACACACCTTGATCTGGCTGACCGTTTCTTTTGTGTTGCCTAATCACAAACAGTTCATCCGAGTGAACCGTATGCTGTAACCTTCATCTGGCTGCCCATTGCTTTTGTGTTGCCTAATCACAAATAGTTCATCCGAGTGAACCGTATGATGTGTATCGCACACGCCTTCATCTGGCTGCCCGTTTCTTTTGTTCCTCCTCATCGCAAACAGTTAATTGAACTGAACCGTATGCCCTTCATCGCACACACAACTAAAACCTGAACCATGTTTGATGCATCCATCATTGCAAACATTTTATACATTTCTGACGGTTTTCATACAGCACCATTTGTGATTATGGCATCCCACACAGATTCTTGAAGAGTCTCTGATTGTAGTGTCGCATTAGCAGCATCCTGCAGTAGTGATTATGTCATCTTGCTTAAGGCATTACTCCATTTTTATTAACTTAATACCCTAGATGCATGTTGGATAGCGGTCGATGGGTGGAGTAATAGTAGTACATGCAGGAAGGAGTCGGTCTACTTGTCTCGGACGTCATAACTTTGCGCTTTTCTATCAATTATCCAAAAATTATTTGTTCACCCACTGAATGTTATGTTCTCGAGAGAGAAGTTCATACATCTCGAACGTATCCATAATTATTGATTGTTCCATGCTATTATAGTATAGATCTTGGATGTTTTATATAAATTTTTGTGCTATTTTATATTATTTTCTGGGACAAACCTATTAACCTATCAGCGTACACAAATAGGGTTGTATGTTTCCCCTAACTTGTGCACGAACAGTAGGCCTCCGACCCGGCAGTACCAAGCATCCAAGTCAAAGACCAAGCCGGAGAAGCAGCTCTTTGAGAAATCAAAGGGTGGATCAAGAATACCAATACAAGCCAGGGGAACTAGATATCACTTTTGGAAAGCCTCCCTTGCTAGGCAGGCGAGCCTGGTCAGGTCGAGGTTGCCCCAAGGGCAAGTCCCAAGATTTCCCTAGCAGGCTTGCCGGGGCCGCCAAGGGCAACTCTTCCCGCCAAGACTTCATCGCTCCACCGCAACAAAACGCAAGTCACCTATCGATGCGGTGTCGAGCCCTCGAGGTGATTAAGTGGCTTCTACTAAGCACGTGGCACCCATTTGGAAGGAAGATTACCCCTGTATGACACCCGTCTAGAGGCGTGTAAAGCAGATAAGCAGGAGATGATTGAGCGGCGCGCCAGGTTTGCCAGGCCGCATCTTCAGCATGACACCTAGCAATGCATTTAATGCACTTTGTCCTAGCTGCCAGAGTTAGGTATGATAGCACTGTTAGCCATCTAATCGCTAGCTAATGATTGGTTTTCTACTGTGGTTACCCCTTAGCCTATAAAAGGAGGGCCATGGCAAACTAGGAAGGGTTTTGGACCCTCTCACACTTGTACGCGCGTAGCTGCTCTCCCCGAGGCGACCTTGCCGGGCTTGAGCGCCGCGTGCCTACTGAGACCCTTCCTTCAACCCACCAAAGTAGGAGTAGGGTTTTACGCCTCACGGCGGCCCGAACCTGGGTAAAAACTACCAGTGTCACCCTTGTCGCACTACTTCATGGCTTCTGCTCTTTGTGCAACATGACCTTCCCCCTTGCCGAACCATAAAGGGGCTCAAGGCTCCATAGGTGATCGTGTTCCATCACGACATCTTTGGCGCGCTAGGTAGTGGGACGCACTTGCATGAATCTGAAGGGCAACACATCAAGCTACGCCGACATCCTCGTCGGCACTCTCTTTGTTAATGGCGTTGAAAAGAAAGGACAACATCATTTACTCGAAGATACGTATCCAACTTATCTATAATTTTTGATTGTTCCATGTTGTTATATTATCATTCTTGGATGTTTTATAATCATTTTATATCATTTTTGGTACTAACCTATTGACATAGTGCCAAGTGCCAGTTGTTGTTTTTTGCATGTTTTTTACATCGCACGAAATCGATTCGAAACGGAGTCCAAACGTAGCAAAACTTTTTGTGGATTTTTGTTGGACCAGAAGACATCCAGTGGGCCGGAGAAGCGCCCGGGTGGTGCTCTGAGGGGAGCACAACCCACCAGGGCGTTCCTGGAGGCCCAGGCACGCCCTGGTGGGTTGTGCCCATCTCGGGTGCCTCTCGGACTGCCTCTTTACTCTATAAATACCCCAATATTCCAGAAACCCTAGTGGAGTCGACGAAAATCAATTCCAGCCGCTGCAAGTTCTAGAAACACCAGATCCAATCTAGACACCATCACGGAGGGGTTCATCATGTCCATTGGTGCCTCTCTGATGATGCGTGAGTAGTTCTTTGTAGACCTATGGGTCCGTAGTTAGTATCTAGATGGCTTCCTCTCTCTCGTTTGATTCTCAATACAATGGTCTCTTGGAGATCCATATGATGTAATTCTTTTTCCGGTGTGTTTGTTGGGATCCGATGAACTTTGAGTTTATGATCAGATCTATCTTTTTATCCATGAAAGTTATTTGAGTCTTCTTTGATCTCTTATATGCATGATTTCTTATAGCCTCGTATTTCTTCTATGATATTGGGTTTTGTTTGGCCAACTTGATCTATTTATCTTGCAATGGGAAGAGGTGCTTTGTGATGGGTTCGATCTTACAGTGCTTGATCCCAGTGACAGAAGGGGAACCGACACGTATGTATCATTGCTATTAAGGATAACAAGATGGGTTCTATATCTACATAAATAGATATTGTCTACATTATGTCCTCGTTCTTATTGCATTACTCCATTTCTCCATGAACTTAACACACTAGATGCATGCTGGATAGTGGTCGATGTGTGGAGTAATAGTAGTAGATGCAGGCAGGAGTTGGTCTACTAATATTGGACATGAAGTCTACATAATGATCATTGCCTGGATATTGTCATGATTATTTGAAGTTCTATCAATTAGCCAACAGTAATTCGTTTACCCACCGTTTGCTATTTTTCTCGAGAGAAGCCACTAGTGAAAACTACGACCCCGGGGTCTCTTCCTTAATATATTTTCCTTTGCTTTTATTTTCAGATCTATTAAACCAAAAATACAAAAATACCTTGCGGCAATTTATTTTATCTCGCGTTCCCGCGCGATCTATCTATCAAATTATTACAACTCTCTCATGCCCGTCTTGCCAATTTCTGGCGCCGTTACCCGAAAGGGATTGACAACCCCTTTAATACGACGGGTTGCGAGTATTTGTTATTTGTGTGTAGGTGTTGTTTACGTAGTGTTGCTTGGTTGTCCTACTGGTTCGATGACCTTAGCCTCATCACTGAGGGAAATACCTACCATTGCTGTGCTGCATCATCCCTTCCTCTTTGGGGAAATACTGACGTAGTCCTGGCAGACATCTAAAGGAATTTCTGGCACCATTGCCGGGGAGATATCATCAACATCTACCAGGTTCCTAATCACAAATCTCATCTCCTTGCAATTTACATTATTTGCCATTTTCCTCTCATTTTTCTCTCCCCCACTTCACAAAAATGTGTCATTTTATTCGCCCTCTTTTTCGTCCGCCGTTTTCTTGCAGGATATGTTTTTGAGTGCAATCTTGTTGTGTAGTCACAATGACTCAAGAGAACACCAAGTTGTGTGATTTCTCCAATACTAACAACAATGATTTTATTGGCACTCCGATTGCTCCTCCCGCCACAAGTGCGGAGTCTTGTGATATTAATACCGATTTGCTGAACCTTGTTATGAAAGATCAATTTTCTGGTACTCCTAATGAGGATGTCGCGTCCCATCTTACCACATTCGTGGAATTATGCGATATGCAAAAGAAAAAGATGTGGACAATGATGTTGTGAAGTTGAAATTTTTTCCGTTTTCTTTGCGAGATCATGCAAAAATTTGATTTTCTTCGTTGCCTCGCCATAGTATTGATTCTTGGAATAAGTGCAAAGATGCTTTCATTACTATACTTTACGCCCGCAAAAATTATTTCACTTAGAACCCAAATCATGAATTTCGAGCAACATGAACATGAGCATGTTTCACAATCTTGGGAAAGGATGAAAATGATGCTAAGGAATTGCCCAACTCATGGGTTAAATCTTTGGATGAAGATACAAAATTTTTATGCGAGGTTGAATTTTGTTTCTCGTAATCTTTTAGATTCCATCGTGGGTGGTACTTTTATGGAAATTACTTTGGGTGAAGCCACCAAATTGCTTGATAATATTATGGAAAATTATTCACAATGGCATACCGAAAGAGCTCCTACTAGTAAAAAAGTTAATTCAGTTGAAGAAATTTCTTCTTTGAGTAAAAAAGTTGATGCTCTTATGAAATTAGTTGCTAATAAAAATGCTCCTATTGATTTTAATGATGTGCCTTTGTCTACTTTGATTGAGAAAAATAGTGATGTTCTAGATGTGAATTTTATCTTGCGAAACAATTTCAATAAGAATGCTTATAGAGGTAATTTTAATCCTTGGCCTTTTCCTAGTAATTCCTCTAATAATTATGGTAATTCCTATGGTAATCCTTCTTATAATAATAATAGGAACACCTCTGATCTTGGGAATAATATTAAAGAATTTATCAACACTTAAAAGTTTTCAATGCTACAATGGAAGAAAAGTTGAATAAGATTGATGATTTGTCTAGAAGTGTTGATAGAATTTCTCATGATGTAGAGAATCTCAAGATGAAATTTTTTGTGCCTAAAGTTGAGGAATCAATTAAAGCTCTTTATGTTTCTATGGACAAAAGTAAGAAAAGAACCACTATGCTTAGAGCTAGAAGATAAATTTTAGAAAAAGCATTTCCTAGTGATTGCTTTCATAAAAGTGATGAAGATCTTAAAATGATTGGTGTTTCTTCTATAGATTCCTTGTTTAGTAAAATCAATATTGATGAAAAAGGGACTGAAGAAGAATCAACTTTAGCTAGAAGGCGTCCCGATAATTCGGAGGGTGAAAATCTTGTTGTGAAAATTGATAAAAGTGGGTTTGAAGAGGTCAAAACTTTAACTAGTGATGTGCCCACACCTTTGGATTACAAAGACTTTAATTATGATAGTTTCTCTTTGATTGAATGTATTTCTTTGTTGAAATCCATGATGAATTCACCCCATGCTTATGAACAAAATAAAGCTTTTACTAAACATATTTTTTATGCTTTGATGAAAGCTTTGGAAGAGAAATTGGAACTAGAAGTTTCAATTCCTGGAAAATTGCATGATGAGTGGGAACGTACTATCAAAGTCAAGATTAAAAATTATGAGTGTTTTGCTTTGTGTGACTTGGGTGCTAGTGTTTCTACAATTCTGAAATCTTTATGTGATGTGCTTGCTCTTACTGATATTGAAGAGTGTTCTTTAAATTTGCACTTGGCGGATTCTACTATTAAAAAGACTATGGGAAGAATTAATGATGTTATTATTCTTGCAAATAGGAATTATGTTCCCATACATTTTATTGGTCTTGATATTGATTGTAATCCGTCTTGTCCCATTATTCTTGGTAGACCATTTTTACGCACTATCGATGCTGTGATTGATATGAAAGAAGGCAATATTAAGTTCCAATTTCCACTAAGGAAGGGTATGGAACACTTCCCTAGAACAAGAATTAGGCCACCATATGAATTAATCATGAGGGCATCTTATGGATCTAGAAACAAAGATGACAAAACTTAGATCCTTGCATTATGCCTTGCTAGGGGTGTGAAACGATAGCGCTTGTTGGGAGGCAACCCAATGAATAAAATTTAGTTTTTGCTTTTGCTCCCTATTCTTGAGTGTTAGCACAATTATGCTACTGTTATGATTGTGTTTTTTGTGTTTTAATTAGTTTTTGTGCCAAGTAAAGCCTTTAGGATCTTCTTGGGTGATAGTTGGCTTGATCTTGCTGAAAAATAGAAACTTTCATGCTCACGAAAATAATTTTCATTTTTAATAGAAGCGCGATAAAATATCAATTATTGTTGAAGCAGATTAATATACAAATTTCTCAGGTCTTCCTAATTTTTCAGAATTTTTGGAGTTACAAAAGTATTCGAAATATCCAAATTGCTACACACTCTTCTGTTTTTGACAAATTCTATTTTCTTTGCGTTGTGTGCTTGTTTTGATGATTCTATGCTTTTCTTTGAAGAGACTTTGCCATAGGAAAGTTCGAATACAGTAGATATAATGCAAGAATAAAATATGAATTGGTTTTCAACAGCACTGTCGGTGTACAAAAGTAGGGGGTCCCTTTTTGTATCCCTTTACTTGTGCACGGGCAGTCGCACCCCACGCCCGTGGCCACACTTGGCCGAGAAGAGGAAGCAAAGGCCCAAGACTACCAGAGAAATGCCAAGCCAGAAACACGAAGAGCAGAAGGGCGAGGTGAACTCCCCCAGCAAGGCCCTTGCCGGGGAGGCCTCCACAGCCCCGGCAAGAACCTTGCCGGGGCAACTTGGCCAATGCTAGTAGAGCTGCCACCCTTGAGCCTAAGAGTCCCGACGCCTTGAACCACATTGGAACCAAAGCTCGGGAGGTGCCTCCGTGGCGGAATGCAGATCTATGTGAAGACCAAGAATGTACAATACAAGATGAGAATCAGAAGACGAAGATCCTCGGCAAGATCCTTGTCAAAGATACCCATGAGACCCCCGGCAAGACCCTTGTCGGGGACGCCCACGATGCCGCGGCAAGTCCCTTGCCGGGCCCCCGGAAAGACCCTTAACAAAGACATCAGCGGGGCCGCAACCAGGCCCACACATGCCAAGACTCCACCGCCGTTCCCACACAGCTGCCAGCCCACCAACTAGGCAAGCACCTGCGTGGCGACGTGCGGCCTCCAGGCCAACTCAGCAAGCACCTACGTGGTGGCATGCAGAGCTTCGTGAAGACTCTATCACCGCACCAACTCAGCAGCCAGCCAGCCAGCGTGGCACTATACGCCTCATTAGTTCGGACGCGCGTCGAAGCCAGGCGAGGCGGCGACAGCTGGGATGAGCTTCCTTGCCATCCCCGATAAAGCAAGAAGGGCACGTCAACATCGCATTAATTGTGTTTGTCATACGGTGCCAGGAGATAGACTCAACTACTGTACAACTTTCCACCTCCTGTGTGCCACTATGGCAGCCCCTTTTGACTATAAAAGGAGGCCCGCAGCGTACTAGGAGAGGATTCAGACTTTTTGGACCCTACGCGCTTTGTAGCTAGTTCAAGAACACCAGAAAAACATAAACCAGTAGGAGTAGGGTATTACGCATCACTCGCGGCCCGAACCTAGATAACCCCCCCCCCCCTCGTGTTGATCCCTCAAACCAGCTCTTTCCACAGGCCCTTGTCCTCCAACCGTAGCAAAAGGGATTCTTCGTGATCCCGTAGGTGTCGTTTCCCCCGACATCTCTGGCGCGCCAGGTAGGGGTCGCAAGCTATGAAAATCTGATTTGGAGGTTAGCACACCGACTTCATCATCACCATGGCCCCCAAGAGAAAGGGGATCACAACGATCGGCTCGTCCGGGGCCGCCCCGTCCGCGCCAATGCGAGTGGGCGGCTGGGTGGCCACGGATGGGGCCGGAGACGTGGCCCGCGAGCATCCATGACATTTTGGTGATCGGAGCCAGGGGAGCGACGTCGTCCAAATCCGAGATGACGAACCACACGCGCTTGGTCCAAGGGTTGGGCCGTGCTACCCACGGGCGGCGCCGCAGCCTCTACGGCACCCCAGCTGGCACCCGCGCCGCGCCCTTCCCAGGCCGCCCATGATCATCAACACTGCGATGTCGGAGCCCCCGGGCACCACCGCGGAAAGAGCCCTGTGCGCCACTCGCAGGACGAATCAGGCCGGCGTGCGTGCTCAGACGCCGGTGCAGGCGGCATGCGACCGCTGTCGTGGTTCTAAGTCTTACAGTAATGTAGGGGGCAGGTATGGAGAGGCAAGATCTTAGCTATGGAGTAGTTGTAAGCACACGAGGTTTACGAGTTCAGGCCCTTCTCGGAGGAAGTAATAGCCCTACGTCTCGGAGCCCGGAGGCGGTCGACTGGATTATGTGTGTATGAATTACAGGGGTGCAAACCCTTTACACTGAGGAGGGGGTGGCTTATATAGAGTTCGCCGGACCTCTCCGGACCTCAGTTGTGCAGGGTTTTAAATACATTAAGGTCGGGCGTTACTGGTAACGCCCCTAATAAAGTGCTATGATGATCATAAAAGCTACTTAATAACCGACCGTTAGCGTGCAGAGTGCCTTTAGGTCTCCTGGCCGTCGAGTGGTTGGATCTTGGTCGAGTGATTGCTTCTTGGTCGAGTGTCTTCAAATCTGTCGAGTGGAACACCTCCAAGTCGATTGAAAGGTGATTTCTTCTAGAGATGTCCTTGGGTAGGGTAGTTGGGACAGGTCCATGACCCTACCCTAGGTACATAGCTTCATCATTAGCCCCCGAATGGATCGAGGTTTGAGTGGGGAAGGAGTTGGGAACTTCCCCGACTCATTTTTCATGCCATGAGCATATCTTGTTTCGGATCAATGAACCTGAGTGATGACAGCAACTTCCTTTTCAGTCGCCTTGATCCATTCTTAGTTTTTGTCAAGTGAGTTTCTTTACTTGAAAGGCTCCGAGTGACGGCGTGGAGGAGATATTCCGTCTGACAAGTTGTTCTGCTACCCACAAATTTCACGGGATTTGAATTTTGGGAAGCGCGCGGGACGGGGAAGGCCGCAGTTATCGGATGGGATAGGGCAGAGCCGCTTCAATCTCCGTGCCACCTTTTTCTCCACGTATCGCGTGCGCGATTGTTACGGGATTTTACAGGACCGCCTAGGCCTACCTGTCAGCCACTCGGAAGCGACCTCATATAAGGCGTCGGTCCTGGGTTTCTCGAATAGTGCGTTCCCATTTCCTCTTCTCCTCTTCAGGCTTCTTCGTCACGCTCGCTCTCGCCCCAGCGCTGACGCTCCGTACGCGTCTCGCCGGCGACGATGGGGAAGGAGAAGACGGCAGCTCTGGAGCGGGCGAAGAAGGCAACGGCAAAGGCGAAGGGGAAGGCGACCAGTCGGGGTGGATCTTCCTCGCGAGCCGGCCTGCCGAAGGGCTGGATCCAGGGCGACTGGATCCCCTCAGCGATCCGCCAAGATGACCATGATGACCTAGCCGAAGGAGGGCTGATCCCCCATGGATCGGCACGGCTTCCGGGAAGGAATCCGAGCCGCAACCTTGGGAGGGTGAGCGCGTTCTCCCTGCCACCCACGTCGACCGTGGATTTTCCTTGCCTCCTCACCCTTTCTTTCGCGGATTTCTGAATTTCTTTGGGGCACAACTCCACCACTTCACTCCCAACACAATCGCGTATCTCGCTGCCTTCGTGTCTTTGTGCGAGAATTTCTTGGGTTGTCGGCCTAACTGGGGTCTATTCAAGCACATTTTCACCTGTCGTTCTCAGACGGTGAAAAAGGCTAATCCGAGTGACGAGAGAACACAAGTGATTTAGATGTGCGGGGGTCTTGGTGTTCAGGTGAGAGGGAAAAGTTCCTTTCCAGCCATGATTCTTCCCGACTCGGTTCGCGGATGGCAGTCGACCTGGTTTTACTGCAAAGACCAGCCGATGCCAGGGCAGTCGACTGGCCTCCCTCCTTTCACCATGGACCGAGTGAGGAAGCCCTCCTCTTTGAAGGTGCTCCCGAAGGAGAAGGCGCAGGTTAGGGTGCTGGTCGAACGAGTGGTCCAGCTTATCCGTGACGGGGTCACCGGTATGGATCTCTTGGAGGTTTTCCTTCAGCGGTGCATCCAGCCTCTTCAAGCCCGAGACCATCCGATGTGGATGTATTCGGGTCTTGACGACTCCACTCGGATTCACCCGGAGGAGGTCGATGATGACACACTGGAGAAGTGGCTGTCGGGAATGACCGGAAACAAGGACAACCCCAGGGGAGCCAGGAGAGTTCCTCCATTCGACCAGTCCCATGTACCAGAGGAGGTCCGATTCTGAGCTATTGATTGTAATCTAAATTCACTCGCACAGCTGTCTATACTGCATCGATTGACTTTATTCTTCCTGCTTTCTTTCAGGCCCTTATCGAAATGTATTCAATGCCCAATGGAGGGCAAGAGCAAGACCTGGAAGGAGAGGCGAGCGGCGGCGACAGTGGCGAATGGTGTTCTGACGGTGAAGGGGACGAAGAAAGCGACGACTCGAGTGACGAAGATGAAGTCAAGTCGCCTCCTCGAGGCGATCCAAGCTTGACCAAGAGCGACCGAGCACCCGTGAAAAGGTGATTGCTCAGGCTGGTCAGTCTTCAAAGCGTCCTCGGACCTCTTCAGCAACCCCAACTGAAAAAGCGTCAAAGCATCCCAAAGTTGCAGAGCCGAAGCTTCGGAAGGCGTTGTCGAAGATTAAGATTGACATCCCCGTCGCTTCTGCGTGAGTGTCTCCCTTTGTATTCACTCGACGCCCTGTGCTGTTTGTTTTTCTTGATTTAACCAGATGAACTTTGAAACTGGCAGCGCTGCTACTTCCGGGACCTCAACTTACAGGGACAAGGATGAGGTAAGGGAGGATGCGGTCACTTCCAATCTGGGTATGATTTCTTCCATTCTGTCTTTATTTGGTCGACTCAACTGCAATGTGTACCATTGGGTGATGTGATTTTGGCGATTTGAACTTTGAACAGCTCCTAACATTATTGACCTCCCCAATGATGATTATGACGAACTCGAGAGGCCTTTGATGAGGAAAAATAGGCAAGCTCCTGCAAGCAAGGTGCCACAGGCGACGTCGAGGGCCGAACCAGTCGTTCAGGATGCTGGTGATGCCAATCGGGGTTCTGTCACTTTCGCCGTGCCATTGTCGAGTGCCTTGCCTTCTTCGTCGATTGCTCAGGCCCCTGTCGACCCACCTTCAGTTTTTGCGACCCATCATGTCCCAGAGGACGAAGTGAATGCTGCCAAGGAAGCCATACGCCAGGCGGGCATTATGATGGAGAAAATGAAGACGGTGCGGGACGCCAGTCAGGCCGCCTACGACGCCAGCTCGGCTCTCCAAAGCAATGTTCAGGTTGGTCGGTCACCGCTTGTTCTAGTAGGATATGCTATCTGAAGACTCTCTTTCCAAAAATCTTTGCATCTGTACACCCACTGGGTGCGTCGATTGAATTTTTGAACTAGTGGGGGCACACTGAGTGCACCCACTAGGTGTAGTCCCCGAGACTACGGTGGACTGCTGGCAGTCGACTGTAGTCTTTGTATTTTGATTCTCTCGCTCGATGTGGTCTGGCCACGTCGAGTGTAAACCGAACTGGTAGTTTGTCTCTTCTACTCGGTCTGGGCGAGTGGGATCAGAACCGGTGGGGGCATGCCAAGTGCACCCACTGGGTGTAGTCCCCGAGACCGCGGTCGACTACTGGCAGTCGACTGTGGTCTGAGTTCTATAGTCTGAGTTCTTCTTTCTCTCCCCCTTTTTCTTTACTCCCTGCACTCGACTCCGGCGGGCCGGTCGAGTAGGATCATAACCGGTGGGGGCACGTAAAGTGCACCCACTGGGTGTAGTCCCCGAGACTATGGTGGACTGCGGGCAGTCGACCGTAGTCTTAGTATTTATTGTCTTTGTCGTTTTTTGCTGTAAAATAACTTCTCCTCCCTGATTGCCGAAATCTTGTGATCTTGGAGCTCGCTTTGCTGACTTGGAGAAACAGCAGATCCAACTGAACCTTGACTTGGAATTGGCCAAGATAGAGCTGCAAAAGGCCAAGGACGACGCCAATGGTAAGACGAGCTCGTCGACTGGTTTGTCTTAGGCTTGAGTACCCTTCTGCTCTTTCTGAATCAAGCACCATTTCTTTGCAGAAAAACTGAGAGAAGCTCTGGCGAAGAAGGATCAGGATTTGGCTGCTGCTCAAAAGGAAGCTGATGACAGAACCGCTCTGGCTGAACAGAAACTGGCTTCGGTCGGACAGTTGGAGGAAGAGAACACCAAGATGAAATCTGCTCTGAACGAAGCCAACAAGGAGTGCATGCGCTTGAAGAAGGACAATCTCAACCTGTACAAGAAGATGGAAAGCATCGCTCGTAGGAGGGACGATCTGGAGAGCTATCTGAGGAGCCTTGCCAAGAAGTTGTTCATCAAGCTTGAAGGTACACATTTTGTTCTGACTGATGATTTTTGTCGACTTAGCGTACGAAAATTGACTTATCCTTGGATTGCAAATGCAGAGTTTTGCCAGAACTTTGAGGAGGAGACTGGGCGGATTGAGCCAGGTTTGGACCCAATCAATTCTCCCATGAAAGATGAAACTGCCATGAATCTGCTCCGACTAGAATCCCGCATTGACGGTGTTGTGGACTACTTGGCTCGACTAAAGGTCGCCACGTCACGGATCGACCCGGCACTTTGGCTAGAGGCCACGCTCCAGAATGATCTTGAGTCCCTGATGACTCGACTTAACAAGATCCCTGATCAAGTGCAGGAGTGGAAGAAATCTTCTGCCCGGTGCGGTGCTGATGTGGCTCTGTCTTTGGTTCGTGTCCACTGCAAGGAGGTGCGACAAGATAAGCTGGCAGCAATGAAGGTCGCCAACACCCAGAAGCATGACTTCCGATCTTTTATGGAGACTTTCATCGCTGCAGCCACTCGGATCGCCGACGGTGTCGACCTGGATGAGTTCGTCGAGCCTGTCAGTCCTCCTCCTGCGGAGTGAACAAACTTTTATGCCCCACCTTAAATTTGCCTCGGAATGCCGAGTGGTTTTTGTAACCGTTAAACTCTTTCGGGCTGAATGCCCGAGCACTTCGATCTGTGGTCAGGAACCTTTAGGATTTATTTGAACTTGGTTTATCGTTGAATATATTCATGAATCCTCCATCGAGTGGAACTCGTTCTTCACTCGAGACAACTTTTGTATTTGTGGCGCAGCTCCGAAGGAGAAGGTAGCAGTCAACCTGCACCTCGTCGTCCTCGCGGGTCGGTGATGGAGCGCACATTGTATTTGTGGCGAAGCTCCCAAGGAGAAGGTGGCAGTCGACCTGCACCTTGTCGTCCTTGCAGAGTGGGATGGAGCGCACATTGTATTTGTGGCGAAGCTCCCAAGGAGAAGGTGGCAGTCGACCTGCACCTCGTCGTCCTTGCAGAGTGGGATGGAGCGCACGTTGTATTTGTGGCGAAGCTCCCAAGGAGAAGGTGGTAGTCGACCTGCACCTCGTCGTCCTTGCGGATAGGAATGGAGTGTGTGTTGTATTTGTGG